>NC_057805.1:282820930-282832218 GCF_018294505.1 Triticum aestivum
TGCCAATGAAATCATGGATCAATTTTAATTTAACACCTTCTCACAACTTTGTCTTCAGTTGTGATGTAAATATTAGCTCTGATTAGCAAGGAAGTTAGTTTTTTATTGTTTCCGAAAGAGCATCGATGGCAAGACACACGAAACAAAAGCTGAAGCCCACACCATTGTACATTTTCATGTCGCTGGAAAATTATTTGCATAGTACGTCAATTATATAAACAAATGCTGGAAGCTTGATAGCATTGCCAGAAGCCTCTTCGGCATCCGGGTCCATGTGCCATGCACAAAATTATACTCCTTCGTTCGTAAATATTTGCCTTTTTACAAATTTCAAATGGGCATATTTTAGAGTGTAGATTCACTCATTTTGCTTCGTATGTGTACTCCTTCTGTTCCAAGTGACTACATACGGAGCAAAATGAGTGAATCTACACTCTAAAATATGTCTATATACATCCGTATGTAGTAGTCCATTTGAATCTCTAAAAATACAAATATTTGACTAGTCACTCGTTGAAATCTCTAGAAAGACAAATACTCCGGAGTATATTTAAGAACCGAGGGGGTAGTGCACAGCCGCATGGGAGACTCAGACCGGTTGTTGCGCCGCATTAATAGTGAGTAATGAGCAGTCAAATCATAAGCCCCACCTGTCCCACTGTAAGTTGCTCGGAAGAAGCAACCATCAATACGCTCTTCTTTGAATCCGCTCATACTACTCCATCCGTCACTGTTTATAGAGCGCGCTTCAGAAAAACAGAAAATCTTTGGGACCAAGGTGACTAGCGGTCGGCCTGAAAAATAGCATTGGTAGTTATAGCACGGCGTCTATTACTAGAGGAAATAATGCGTATGCAGTGCTTCCACCCCGGGTAGACACATGCATGCACGTACTCCACTCCGTATTACTTCATCAAGAGAAAATTGCGGTTACCACGCCCTAATTAATGAAGAATTAAACCAAACACGTCTAAAGTCTCTCTGGTGGTGGAAATGCATTGAGAGAAATGCATCATAATGAAGCGCGCCCTATAAACTGTGACGGAGGGAGGAGTAGTATGAAGGTGCAAAACAAAGTACGCGTATGGCCAGTCGGTCAACACACCTCGTCTTGGCATATCACTGACATGTGGGACCGGAGTGTGAGCAAACCGATCTCAATTGACGGCAAAATGTCCAACCCGCCGTTCCTTGAGACTACTCACAGTGGGGAGTAACTTAGAGTAGTAACATGCATATGTTACTAGTCTATGTTACTACCTCCACGGTGGGTAGTAACATATGTGTTGTGTCATGCATCACTTCATTTATTACGTTGTAAACTCATCTTTTCTTGATATGTGTGATGTTACAGTAACTAGCTATGTTACCACATGCCTCTCTTTCTTCATTAATTACATGCCACATCATCTATTTTGCCTAGATAAGTGTGATGTTACCACCTATGTTACTCCCACTGTGGATAGTCTGAGAGAGACGAGGAGCGAGAACACACAGACGGGCTCGCACGGAGGCCAAGATATATTCGAGCATGGTTGATCGATATCATCATTACATGTTGGGCTGCCGTTTTCCGCCCTTCTCCGGAATAAATGTGTACTTTATCAAAGATTAAGAAAAATAAGAGTACAGAGGCTCCACCATGCGGTTCTAGTAGTAGTACTACTCGTACTATTAAACCTTGCGCTTGGCTCTTCGCCTCTTCGTGAAGTCGAACAATGATGGTACTCCGCATGTTCGGTACTACAGTGTATGCCTCTAGCAATCTGACACCGAATGAACTGATGCATGTCCACCGCTTGGGCGAGGTACGTTGCATTAGTCAAAAGGCGTAAGCAAGCTTCACCTTGTCCTGCATGCTTCTCCTCGTTCTGCGAATTGACGGGACACACCAACAAGTAGTGCTAGTCCATACTCCCTCCTTTCCGGTTAATATGGCTTAATCTTTTTTGCGGGTAAATGAGAGAGCTTTATTCATATATAAGCATTCTTAGGACGATCAGCCAAGACACTGGTCACTAGGAAGCGAGGTACCCCGCAAAACAAGAAGTATGAAGCGAGGTGTTTCATCAAGCCAGCTCTCGGCCACATTCAAAGTGCAGCAAGCACGGTTCGCACAAATATGCGCCGCAAGGTTTGCTGACCTGTTTACATGTTGAATAACAAAAAAGAGAGGAAATATTACCGAGCGCTCCTATTTGTAACATGATATGAGCCAAAATTAAGCGAGAATTGTGGCGAGTGTTCCATGCAATCAACTTCCATTATCACATGCGAGAACCCTCGAAGAGAACCAAATGTGTTGAAGATTGCTTTATCACATTTTAAAAATATAATAAGAGTGCAGACGCTCCTCCATCCGGTTCCTAGTACTAGTATAGTACCTCTATAGACTATAGTAGTAGTACTAGTAAACTTTGCGCTTGGCTGTTCGCCTCTTCAGGAAGTGCAGCAATAATAGTACTAGTATAGTGTATGCTTCTGGCAATCTGACACCGAATTAACTGTTGCACGTCCACCGCCTCAGCGAAGGACAGCTTGCATTAGTCAAAAGTTTCTCCTTGTCCTGTGAGCCACCGCGCGGAAGCTTCTCCCGCCATGCAAGCTTCTCCTCGTTCGGCAAGTTGACGGGACACAGCAAAGTAATGCTAGTCCATACTGCCTCCTCTCCGGTTAATATGGCTTAATTTCAAACGAGATAAATACACTGTCTGTCACTGTATATTTGTAAAAATACGGTCAGTGGACTTCATAATACGCCCGCGCTCAATATATACATTTTCCGGTGTTTATACAGTCACTAGTTCACCCTGGCTAAGTATGTGTGTGCATGCACGTGTAGGTTGAGCACTTGAGCGTGACCGTGTGTGTTCCGTCGTGTGCTCGGACATGCATGCATTAGGGCGTCGCGCGCGTTTTTGCGTCCATGTGTACGTGTGACTGTTGCATACACGTAGGGGGAATACGTGTAGGGGCCACTAAAGGAGCAGTCAAATCACATAGTAAGTTAGTCGGAAGAAGCAACCATCATTTCACTCTTTAATGACACGTACGCAATATAAAATGGTTGATATGGAGAGAAAAAGAAAACCACTATATATACACTAGCAGGAGCCTAAGCTACAAGCCTGCTTGCTTGGGTTGCTCTCTTCCCAAGCATCGAACGACGGTGGCCACACCGCTCGACACATATCCGGCCTGATCCCGCAGCTGGGGAAAGGGAACAATGTTCTTCGTAGACGCGGTCGACATCGGCGAGGGAGAAAATCCACAGTCGGTGCGTCCCAATCGGGGGTCACCGCGGTATGGGCCGATGCCGCGTCCCAACCGCCCTTCTAGCTACAGCCCCACGTCCCAGGTAGTCCATCTTCCTTTTGGAGCCGGCTTGCTCCACTGCCGCAGCTCCCGACGTAGCTCCATCTCCATGTCGATCTTTCTCTACTTCTACCGGCTTCTACTTGTGATGAGTTTATGTCTCATGAACTAGTGCCAGTACTATTATTCTAATCACACTTCTTCAATATCTTTGCCATCAGGGATGCTCAGCTCGATTTTAGTGGAACTGCACAAAAGCATTGTATGATCCGAGGGCGCCAGCCGTCTTTCCTTCGACAGGTTCTACCTGGTCAGGAAATTAAATCCTGTTTAGGGTTTAGGGTTTGAGTCGTAGTGACCCCATCAATAGTTTTTCTTTCGTACACGCTCTCACAACTTTTGTCTTTAGTTGTGAAGTAAATATTGGCTATGATCTGTGAATCATTGAGATGCATCAGCATGTGTGTTAGTTTTCCTTTGTATTTGATGGAATGTTGTAATGTGGCAACCTTGGAGTAGGAATGAAAATGGAGTGGAAAGTTTCCGTTTTTCCGGAGAAAAAATGGAAATGGAGAGAAACCAACGTTTCGTTTCGTTGGATCGCGCCATCAAGCAAAACCAACATTTAAATCACGTCTGTCGCGTTCGTGTCTCACCCTCCTCCACGGCTCGGCCCCACACGGTCGCTCGGCATGCCACTCACCGCAAACCGAGTATACGATAACTTCCCCGCCTGCTTGTCGAGGGATCGCGCCATGGAGTACTAGTACTACTGGAAGAGATTGACGAGTTGGGGAGGACAGCTAGCTGTAGCACGGACTCCCAAGAACTTTTTACATGCATGTTGTGGCCGGCTATTGCGACCTTTGAACACGGAGCAGTCGCGTGCAGCAGGAAGCGGTGCGGGCGACGCTCTCTCGGTCGGCGCGCCGCTTCAATGCCGGCGCTAGTGAGAGGTTGCGTCCGCTCTGGCCGGGCATGAATGCGGCACTGACTGTTTCGGGAGGGAAGCACGAGCGGGTCATGGAGAGGGTTCGGGTTGGTCAGGAGCGGCCGTGGCAGCGGTCCGGACGCCCGCAAACAAGAGATGTTGTATGTTAATATTGCCGCGTATATAATTAACAACGTAAATAATGTGCCAGTTGGACAAATATGATTGGAGATGGAGATGGAAATGGAATTTTACGTAAACACAGATATGCATGCCTATGTCTATGTGTGTGTGCGCGACGATTCTCGTGACCTGGAAGCGGGGGCGTGTTTTTGATCGAGTTTTCTTTCTTGGTACATTAAAAAATTGTCCGCCAGTTTTCGTTTTTTTTCGGGAACACACGTATTCTATTTAAAACCACTACTATGGAGAGATTGTTTTACTCCATTATAGCCTCTTGTTTGATAGAGTTTCTCGCGTCTCGCTCTCTCACCCTCTCCATATCAAAACAAAATGACAGTGTCCACACCATCTCTCTCCTCACCGGTGGTCACAGATCCGGCCGAATCCCGTCCGCTGCGGGCGGTGAGGAGGTGCAGCGTTGACGTTGTCGCCGTCGGCGATGGAGGAAGCCGATGCGCACCGTCCTCTCGGAGCCGGCACTGGCGCGGACGAAGGTCCTCCGCGCCCTTGTTCGCTGCCGTCGTGTGGGCAAATCCTGCCCGCCCGCCTAAGCGACATCTCGCCCACCTGAGGTATAACTTCTTGTACAGGTCCAGCTCCCCTGGTCGCTGCATGCGGGTTTTCTTCTATGCGAATACTCCCCAGCTCCACATGTATAGTAGCTAGGGTTCGTCGGCTGGTCCAACATCACCTACTATTATAGAGGAAATGCCACTCGAAAAGTTGTCCCGATTTATGCCTCAGTGGGGGTATACATTTTGTTTCGACAAAAAGTACATGGTGGTTGTGCGGTCATTGTCCATATGCTCCTATTGCTGCTGCTAATCTAATACTATCACTGGTTAAATGAAGAAATGATTTTTTTCTCGGGTATCCTGGTTTAGTTCCCATCAAGATAATCATGATGCTGTTTGTTGGTGTATTTTTCATAATTCACATTGACAATTGAGATGTCGTTGTTAATCTTGTAAAACAAAGTAACAACACCAAATCCCTTTTTTATATTTTTGGAAACAACGATGCGTATCTCCATACCCGGGCATGTCTTCCTCAATTTTAGTGGAACTGCACAAAATTGGATAGCCATTGTTGTTCTGCCTCACTGTCCTCTGCCACATGGTTCTTCCTTCCTCGAGCTTGACTACTGAGAAGAAACAGACCACAGTGAGGATTTGTGGAACTTCCTAGGTGCCTCATTCAAACTTGATGCCAAATGGATGATGCATCACCACGATGACCTATCGATGCTCATGGTTGCGCCTCATGGTTGCGTCGGCTGGTGAAGCTGATCGATTTTGAATGAAAAATAAGCTGTCTTCCGTCAGTTCTCTTTGCTTGTTACCCACAAAGATGATATCCTTCATCAGTTCACCTTGGTTGCGTTGCAGACGCAGTCGTCTTTCACGTTGGTGCAATTTTATCACACAATTGGCTATGAAACAAATGTTTCCTCGATGAAGGATCGACGTTGGTACTAAGAGCATAAGTTTTGTATTGATTTCTAAGCCTTCTCACAACTTTTTCTCCAGCTCCCCTGTAATTTTCTTTGTCCAGCTATTAACTTTGATTAAAAAAATGGTGTGGACTAAAAACCCGGATGGACGTAGTAGCCCTCCATTTTTATTTACTCCGCATATTAGATTTGACTGAAGTCAAACTTTGTAAAGTTTGACCAAGTTTAGGCCGAACACAACAAACCATAATTATTAGAGGGCAAACTGTACATACTCTCAAACCTTTCCGATAATTAAAATTAAAATTCTTTATTTGTACACACTCTCACACGTTTCCGATAATTTGGCGCATGTGTGGTTGTTCACTTAAGGGAGGGTAGTGTACTGCACGTGAAGGACAGGAAGTGCGACTAGGACGCGTGGATCGTTCGTTCATCGGAGGTACTCCCACCATTCCTAAATATTTGTCTTTCAAGTGGTTTGCAATGGACTACCACATACGGATGTATATAGACATTTTTTACAGTGTAGATTCACTCATTTTGCTCCGTATGTACTCATTTGTTGAAATCTCTAGAAAGACAAATATTTAGGAACGGAGGGAGTAGTAGTTTTCTTCACTGGTACGTTAAATAAAGAGTTTCGTTTTGTACTTGCACAATTTAAAATGATTGCTATGGAGAGAATAAGAAAACCACTCCACTATATATTAGTCGTATACACGAGTACTATATGGACGCAGCTTCATTGACTTTAGTGCACCTGCCTTTGGGTTTATGACAGGTGGGCCCAAAATGTGGCTGGCCCACCTGTCATACAGCCAAAAGCAGGTGCAGTTAAGGCACCGGAGCTCAGTCCATACTACAGTATATATAAGCTGGAGCCTCAGCGCTTGTTCGCTAGGGTTTGCACTCTCCACACTCTTGCCGCACTACATATATATACACATTGGAGGCTCAGCGTTCCTTTGCTAGGGTTTCCTATATTCTATGTCTCTCACCCTCTTCACCAGATATAAACAAGACCGCGTTGTGGCCTCAGTCTCTCTCACCCCCCTCACAGACAGCTGGCGAAGGAGGCGTCCGGATTCCGTCGCACTGGGAAGGGGAGGAGGTGCAACGTTCACTCTATCACCTTCGGCGAGGGAGGCAATCCACTGCCGCCTGCACTTTTCTCTTTCACCCAGCGCCTGTGCGGGAGGGCCACCGACCCCTTCTTCCTCGCTGTCGTACATAGTGTGAGCAGATCCGACCTCCCGCCGCACGCCTTGCCACATCCCGATGACCCTAAGGTATAAGTTTCTTTGAAACCGTCATTGGTCTAGCTGCATGCTGATCTTTTTCGATTCTGTAGTCGAATCTAGGTCTTGGTTCAAAGAGGAAAGAAGGGTGCGGTGGGGTGGAGCATGAATCTAGGACGTGGTTCAATGAGGAAAGGAGGGAGGGAAAGTAGTATAGACTAGCTATCCAGCCGATTTGTTGGTCAAAAAGGGAAAAAAGGGGTAACCCAGTACACACATCTGTAAGGAACCCAACTCTTTGTTGAAAAGGGAAAGAAACTGGGGGTCGGGTAGTTTGTGCAGGACTTGATTTGCTGCCCTCACATCGGAAAAAGTTTCAAAGGGAACAAACATGGGACCAACGTAGATATGCTGCTTGGCTACATACTCTGCATCACCCATTTATACGTGTGGACGCACATGCTGCTGGCATGTCCCATGTCCCATCCACATGATCGTGCAGTGTGTTTTGAGATGTTATGCTACTTGTATTGGTACCGTTTTAAATAAATGTTGAATTGAAGCTATTGTATTTTAAGCAATGCCACTCTCAGAATTAACTACTGAACTATTTTAAGAGAATTTCTCTGTTAATATGAATCAATGCAACCGTTTTAGAAATGCTACTATCCTATACTTTGTTTTCCATCAAGATAAGGTAGATGCTTCTTTTTGTGGCCGCATGTTTCATCCTCCTTTATTGGCAGTAATTATTTCCTTTTTGCCTCTATTAAATCAGGGATATTTATTCAACTTGTTGCTTGTAACGCCCACGATGCGGCTATATCTCCCACGTGTCGAGGCACGACTTAGAGGCATAACCGCATAGTGGTTTTGTCGCAAGAAGGGTCATCTTCACACAATCCCATGTAATGAACAAGAATGGGATAAAGAGTTGGCTTACAATCGCCACTTCACACAATACATAAATATCATTCAATACATCATCCAAAATACAATCAAATAGACCGGCTATGGTCAAAATCCAGATGATAATAAGACAACCCCAAATGCTAGATCCCCGATCGTCCCAACTGGGCTCCACTACTGATCATCAGGAAAAGACACATAGTAACGACCACGTTCCTCGTCGAACTCCCACTTGAGATCGACGCCATCGTCTGCACTGGCATCGTCGGCACCTGCAACTGTTTGGAAGTATCCGTGAGTCACGGGGACTGAGCAATCTCACACCCGCGAGATCAAGACTATTTAAGCTTATAGGAAAGGGAGGTGCAATGAGGTGGAGCTGCAGCGGCAAAAGCATATATGGTGGCTAACTTGCGCAAATGAGAGCGAGAAGAGAAGCAAAGGAACGGACGTCATCTAGCAATGACCAAGAAGAGGTCCTGAACACCTACTTACGTCATACATAACACTGACCGTGTTCACTCCCCGGACTACGCCGAGAAGGGACCATCACGTCTACGCACGCAGTTGATGTATTTTTAATTGGGTCAAGTGACAAGTTATCTACAACCGGACATTAACAAATTCCCATCTGCCTCATAACCGCGGGCACGGCTTTCAAAAGATAATACCCTGCAGGGGTGTCCGAACTTAGCCCATCATAAGCTCTCACGGTCAACGAAGGATAAACCTTCTCCCGGAAAGACCCGATCAGTCTCGGAATCCCGGTTAACAAGACATCTCGACAATGGTAAAACAAGACCAGCAAAGCCGCCCGAATGTGCCGACAAATCCCGATAGGAGCTGCACATATCTCGTTCTCAGGGCACACCGGATAAGTCAAGCTACGAGTAAAACCAGACCTCGAGTCTCCCCGAGGTGGCCCCGCAGGCTGCTCGGTTCGGACCAACACTCGAAGGAGCACTGACCCGGGGGGGGGGGGGTAAAATAAGATGACCCTCGGGCTCGAGAAAACCCGCGGGACAAGGCTTAGGTAGCAAATGGTAAAACCAAGGTTGGGCCTTGCTGGAGGAGTTTTATTCAAGGCGAACTGTCAAGGGGGTCCCATAAATCACCCGACCGCGTAAGGAACGCAAACTCAAGGAACATAATCCCGGTATAACAGTAACTAGGACGGCAAGAGTGGAACAAAACACCAGGCATAAGGCCGAGCCTTCCACCCTTTACCAAAATATATAGATGCATTAATTAAATAAGAGATATTGTGATATCCCAACATATCCATGTTCCGACATGGAACAAACTTCAACTTCACCTGCAACTAGCAACGCTATAATAGGGGCTGAGCAAAAGCGGTAACTTAGCCAAACAACGGTTTGCTAGGAAAGGATGGTTAGGGCTGACATGGCTAAAATGGGAGACATGATATAGCAAGTGATAGGTAGCGGAGCATGGCAATAGAGCGAACAACTAGCATAGCAAAGATAGAAGTGATTTCGAGGGGTGGTCATCTTGCCTGCAAGATTCTCAGAGTTGTCGAAAGCTTGATCCTCGTAAGCGTACTCGACAGGTTCCTCGTTCACGAACTCGTCTCCCGGCTCTACCCAAGACAAGAACACAACAAGCGGAACCACAATTAACAACGAGAAATGCGCAAGCAACATGATGCAAAACATGTATGATATGCAAGATAAGATATGCGATGCATATGCGTGCTCCGGAAGGAAAATGATGAACATGGCAGTAACTTGGCAAACCAAGCATGCCACTGGAAAGATGAGATGATTTCGGTCGAAATCGATATAAAGATCACCGGAATCGGATGCACGGTTTGCAAATGGCAAGCAAAACAAGAATGACATGAATCTGCGATTAACAGCATGATAGCACTTAAAATGCAACAAACAGCAACGTTACAGCACCCCAACATAGCAACAAAGCACATGGCAGTAATTTACAGCAGATGCTTGACAAAAGATGAACACTGAGCTACGGCTAGTTCACAACATATCAAGCTCAAACAAGCATGGCAAAAGTGCAAAAGATTACAGGTTCACAGACTTGGTGAAAAAAACTGGACATGGCAGAAATCAGCATCAGGTAGCAATGTTCAGAGCACGAAATAAACATGCTACAGGAACTTAACATAGCAAAACAAGGCATGGTAGTGTTCTACAAAAAGCACATGACAAAAGTCCCTTACTGACCATAAGCAAAAAAGGAACAGAAGATATGATGGCAAGCATGTAAACATAGCAAGTTTCGTTATCAGGTTTCAGACTTAGCAGAAAACAGAGCATGGCAGAAATATTAATATGTAGGCCTTTTTGTGAGCTCTATGCACTCACTACAGAGCAACGCATGACAAACCAAGCATACCTACAGCAAGATGGCATGTTTATGAATCTATAAATGGCAAGAACAAAAGCATAGCATGTATGGATCAACAACAATAAGCTTGGCAAAAATGCATATCATGTTAAGAATCTACCAGAAATATTTTATAGCAAAAGTAGAGCAAGATTGAGTCATTCTATGGTACACTAAAATTGCAAAAAATTGCAGTAATGACTAAATTACAACTATAGCTACAAAACATCCTTACTGAACATCTCCAAAATATGCATGGATCTCTCTGTAGCATCAAGTTTACATGGCAACAAAATTACAGCAGACAAGGACTTGGAGAAATCACCAAGTCCCTGAAATCAGAAATATTACGGGGCCTACTTTGCATGCTTGTGCTAGTCACCACAGAGATCAAAAAAATACATGGACTACACCAATGGAAAGATGACATGGCATACTTCAAAACACATGTAGAACTCATGCTCAAAAGATGCACAGATTAAATGATACAAAAATGACAAATCTCCAAGTTCTGCTAAGAACCAGAGAATAACAGCAATTAGCCCTTTTCCAACGAAGATTTTGGCATCAAGATGACACCTAATGAACATGGTGCAATTGAACAAAGTGAAGAGCATCACGAGACGAACAATTTGACAAATTACACGCGCAAATCGGAGCTACATGCACAGAGTTATCGCATCTCGAATAGGAACACATGTTGAAGATTTTCCAGGACTTAGAGGAATTTTGAGGGGGGTTCGAGAGAAAGTCAACGGGGCACTGTAACAGATCCGATCGGATCGGGCTCCCGAGCTCGTGCTCGATGGCGACGGCGAGGCAGGGCCGTCGGGGCGGCGGACGGCGAGGGGAACCGGGGCCGGAGGAGGGGCGCCGGCCGGAGGCG
>NC_057805.1:282832857-282892053 GCF_018294505.1 Triticum aestivum
GCGGTGACAGGTGGCGGGCGCTGGTTCGCCGGGCGCGGCGGCGCGTTAGTCCGGCGGGCGCTGGACGCGTCCGCCCGCGGAGAGGGGAATTAGGGTTACGGGAGACTGCGATTTCATTTTCGGGATGCCCACGTATTAATAGGTAGAGGGAGCTAGGAGGCTCCAAATGAGGTGCGGTTTTCGCCCACACGATCATGATCGAACGACCTAGAGCATGGAAGAGAGTTTGGTGGGTTTAGGGCTGGTTTTAGAGGGGGTTTTGCTGGACAATCAAATGGACTTTGCGGATGTCCGGTTAACCGTTGGAGTACCAAACGACCTCCGAATGGAACGAAACTTGACCGGTAGTCTCCGGGTGGTATATTAAGACCACTTGACAAGCCTCGGTCCATTCCGAGAAAGTTTGACACACGCACACGAAAGAAAACAAGAGGGGTGCACCGGAGGAGATAGGAGCGCCGGATTGGAAAACGGACAACGGGGAAAATGCTCGGATGCATGAGACGAACACGTATGCGAATGCAATGCACATGATGACATGATATGAAAATGCATGACATGACAAAATACAAAACGAAAGACAAAACCCAACAACGGAGGGAAAAACATAACACAAAGCCAGAAATGGCAAGAGTCGGAGTTACAAATATGGCAAGTTACATGCGGGGTGTTACATTGCTATAGCAAACTTAAATGTCTCACCGGCGACTTTACTTGATTTCAGAGTAACTGCACAAAACGAGATTGGATTTCCTATTCGTGTTGGCAGATTCGTACGTGATCTTATGTGCGTCATGACAGGTTGGTACTTGCCTTCATCCACATGATCGTGCAGTGTGTTTTGAGATGCTGTGCTACTTGTATTCGTACTGTTTTAAATAAATGTTGAATTGAAGCTATTGTATTGCTGTCTTTTCCCATTAAGTGGTGAACAAAAATGGGACCAACCCAGACATTATGCTTGTTGCTTTGTTACAACAAACTCTGCATCACCCCCTTTATAAGTAGATGGAAGCACATGTTGTTGTTGTGCCCACTCTCCCCTGGAACTGTTTATGCTTTTTGTTAATCTAATGCCGCTGGTAAAATTAAGCAATGCCACTCTCAGAATTAACTACTGAATCTTATTTCAAAACTGCAACACTTGTTAGGGATTGGCGGGATTACCGTTTTTGTGGCCGCATGTTTCATCCTCCTTTATTGGCCAGTAATTGATTCCTTTTTTGCCTCTGTTAAAACAGGGATATCTATTCAACTTGTTGCTATTGCGACATTTTGCTTCGCTTAATTTTGGTGGAACTGCATAAAATGAGACCGGATTTCCATATACGTGTTGAGATCTCTTTTAGATCCATCTCAGGAGTTGTTTCAAATCTTGGTCTTGAAAGTTCAGTACCTACTTTCCTCAGAACTCTATTGAATCTTAGCTCAAAACTGCAACACTTGTTAGGGATCGGCGGGAGTACATTTCTGTTAGGGATCGGCCGGAGTACATGTTTAAGAAATGTATTGTTCAAATAATGTCTCTATTATTATATATCAGTTACAATGTTTTACAAATGGTACTATCCTGCTTTGTAGTTCTTTCTACATGTTTAACCAAGGTATTGTTAAGATGATGTCTCTGTTAAAATGAATTAGTCGCATTGTTTTAGGAATGATACTTTTCTGCTTTGTCGTTCTTTATACATGTTGAAACAAGGCATTGTTAAGATAATGTCTCAGTTACTATGAATGAATCACACTGATTGGAAAATGCTACTCTCCTGCTTTATTTCCCATTAAGATAAGGTAGATCAGTAGATGTTTTTCTTCTGGGAGTACAAGTCATCAACCGTTATTTCTCAGTAATTGTTTCCCTTATACCATTTGTTGCTTACAGGGATATCAAAATTAAAGCTCGGTTTTATTCCGACTTTGATTTTAGTTGAACTGCACAAAAGGAGCCAATGTGTCTAAGGCAAACTGCTGCATTAGTGGGTCCAGTTGGTCTTACCACTTTGCAGAAAGAAGCAGGCATTGTTTGCGCTACATTACACAAGGAATGATCGAGAAGCTTTACAGAGTATTAGTAGATGCTGGTGACATGACTAGTCTGCAGAGATGGCTACTTTACTTGTGGTTCGAAGGAACACTGGGCAAACAAGTGCCCAAACAAGTACCAAGAAGCCAGGACAGGACTCCAAGTCTGTCAGTGTCACTATAAGCAACAATGATGGGGCATCTGGGTATGGTAATCTGTTTACCGTACTTTCAGTTCATTAGTCCACCATTGGTGGGTTGACACTGGGGCCAATATTCATGTGTGTGCTGATGTGTCATTGTTTTCTAGCAGCATATAAATACGAAATCCACAGGGATGCTCAGCTTGATTTTAGTGGAACTGCACAAAATATTCAGATGGTTCGTGTCCTCCATAATAATACTTCATCATGCACAATACATCGAATGGTTCTCTAATCATTCGTCGTCACCTTGAGCCACCGGACTATCAGATGACAAACTGATGACAAACCCTGCCCGTTCCACAATCATAGGCATTACATATTTTGAATGGGAAAAGCTTGTCAAAGTTGACATTAGTTTAATATATTGGAATTGGAAAACCTTGTCAATTTTTGCTGATTGATGTTAGCCAGAAGACATGCATTTGATATTTTTGAGTGGGACGCCCTTTGCTGTGAGCAACGTCGATCGTTTTTTCCTATTCCTGTCTTCAGTTCAGAAGTGAATATTTACTCTGCTGAGATGCATAGTCACATGAATGTTGACTTATGTAAGATATTTTAAGAGTTTGTTCTGAATATTGTCTATGTAATGCCATGCCTTGTGTTTGATTGCAAAGTTGAGCTTGGAATGTTGTGGCATGCGGCATCACGAGCTGTTCACCATGCCTCTAGAGAATAATGCTTCGTATTGTTTTGCATGTCGATCTAATGCCAGTGATTTGCTTGTTAGGAAGATCATCCTCTTCTGTTGTTTCTGTGCTTAAGAAGTTCATCATCTTATGTTTCATTCATAGCATATACGACAAGTCGGGTAGGTTAGACGTGAAACCATATGATCTTCCGACCAACTCATCATCTTAGGCCGTGATTGGATCGTCGTTTTCCAACCAAAACCGCTTGTAAAACTGACGCTTGTAAATAAAAGCAGATGGTCTCGGGCGAAGCGCTTGGTTGGTCGATTTCGATTAGTAAAATATACACCGGTCTCTCAAATTACACGCGTAACCCGCCGGTTTTACTTACAGACCTCGGGCCCTCGGTTTCATTACGCCTGTATTTTACGCATTGTTTCCGATGATGAGTAAATTACACTTGTATCTTAATACAGTTATGAAATAAACCAGAGCTCCCAAGCGCGGCCTTACCGTTTCATGCCGTCTCGGTCTCTCGAAGGTGCTCATAGGTGTCCGATGATCCTGGCTTCCTGAATGAGCAGCGGGCACTGTATCAGACCATCCGTAGGGCCCGCGAGGCCCTCTCCGTTGTCCTTCGAGTTGTTGCGCTCGCCGTGGCGCCGAGCATTGTTAACATGGTCAATGAACATGAGGATTCAGGAGATGACTTTATTTTGACTGGTTGACAGAAGGGACCCACTAGGGCCATAGCCGTACGTAAGCAAGTGCCTCCTTATTATGTACAACTATATTTTTTTGCTTCCTCCTGGTTTCCTGACATCATGGTCCCACACCATTGTCAACCTATGTAGTCAATAAACGAGAGAATTGCACAAGGTGCGCCGACAGCTGGGACCAAGCAGCTCGAGCAGTATTTGTGTTTTTGAGGCGTGAGCACTGCAGAGTTTTTCTTGGCGATGTTTTCATTGTTGTTCAGAGGACAGCAGGGTATTAACTGGGTAGGCTGTGGCCCGTCTAGCCCAGGACAGATATCCAACCTAGATATTAATTTTTTTAAGCTCAAAATGGCTAGCCCAGCTATACGTTTTTTTTGAGGAATACCCAGGCAAGGTCAACTTGTTATTCTCCGCCCCGCTGGGCTGCAAATCTTTCCTAGGAGGGATGCATTAGGCTTAACAAGAAAATGGGCTTTAAAAAACAATAAATGGGATGTAATTATAAAAACTGGGCAGTAACTATAAAAAATGCACCAAGCACGGAATTAGTTTATAAAATATTATTTATGGATTTTGAAAATCTTAATTTTTAATTGTTGCGCGCGCAATGTTTCTTTAGATTTTTACATAATACAAACTTATATTTAATCTGACTAGAAATTTCGGGATAAAAATATTTCGGATCCCATCCAAATGTGGGAAATTTTTATTGAATTCTGTCTTGAACGGTTGGGCTGTACTTTTTAACAAACTGTAAATGGGCTGTAGTAAATTCCATTAGAATTCAAAAATGGGTTGTACATTCTTACAAATCGCAAATGGGCTATAAGTTCTCTCCCACACACTTGTGGGCCTACTAAGTTGACGCGTCCCCTAAAAAAAGAAGTTGACGCATATTCAAGGCTTTGTCAACTTATTATAGTCAACACACGGTTCTAGCAGGAGAGGCCGTTGGATGTCCATCCAACGGATGTCGTGCTTCTTCTTCAATCTCGGATATTCTAGCTTCACCCGCCCCAAAAAATGATTCCTCCCCCTGACATCTGGGGCGCACCGTTTCGGAAGCTGACCTGTGGGCCTACTAAGTTGACGCGTACCAAGGGCTTTGTTAACTTAGTTAATATGAACGATTCTAGCTGGAGTGACCGTACGATGTCCATCCAACGGCCGTAGTGCTTCTTCAACCCCTGGTCTTCTTGCTCCAGCCGCCCAAAGGAGCGCCGGTCGTGCCGCGTGCTCCTGCCTCCCGTGGCCGGCCGTGATGCCGCGGAGGCCTCACCGCCCCTACTACTCCCACCGCTGGCCAGGCCATCCCTCTACTCACCCACACCCTCTGTTATTCCGCGGTGATGGCAGCCTCACACCGCAGCCGAACCAGTGAACCCTCGCATTCCTCTTCGTGCGGGCTTCCACTGCCGCGTCTTCCCCGGCTCCGCGTCGTCCCCTTCCTAGGCCTCGCCATCGTCCACCGCTCTAGTGCTCTCGGCGCGGCGTGGTCAACGTGGTCAAGGAACGGCTTCCATCGGACGTGGACTGTACGTGGAGAGGCTGACAGCTGGGTCCACGACGGCAGCAATGAAGTGACTCCTTATTATGCGGAAAATAATGATTCCTCCGCCTGACAGCAGGGACCCACCGGACGGGCCACCATATTTCGCGAAAAAACGTTTGCCCCCTGACTGTTGGGACCCACGGACGGGCCACCGTATTCCGCGAAAAAAGCATTCCCCCCGCTGTCAGCTCGGACCCACCGGAAGTGCCTCCTTATTACGCACAAAAAAATGAATACTCCCTCTGCTGGTTGGGACCCACCTTGGTGGGAGGCTGACTTGTGGGCCTACTAAGTTGACGGGGACGGAGTGCTTTGTCAACTTAGTCAATATGATCGATTTTAGTTCCATCCAACGGCCGTAGTGCTTCTTCAACCTCTGGTCTTGTTGCTCCTGCCGCCCAAAGTAGCGACGGTCGTGCCGCATGCTCCTGCCTCCCGTGAACGGCTATGCTGCCGCGGAGGCCTCACCGCCCCCTACTATTCCCACCGCTGGCCAGGCCCTGCGGCGACGGCAGCCTCACACCGCAGCCGAACCGGTTAACCCTCGTACTCCTCTCCGCGCGGGCTTCCACTGCCGCGTCTTCCCTGGCTCCACGTCGTCCCCTTCCTAGGCCTCGCCGTCGTCCACCGCCCTGGTGCTCTCGGCACGGCGTGGTCAACGTGGCCAAGGAACGACTTCCATCAGAAGAGTACTGTCGTGGAGAGGCTAACAGCTGGGTCCACGAACGCAGCAAGGAAGTGCCTCCATATTACGCGCAAAATAATTATTCCTCTACCTGACAGCGAGGACCCACCGGACGGGCCACCGTATTTCGCAAAAAAAATACATTTCCCCTGACTGCTGGGACCCACCAGCTACATCTTCGCATGCAAGGAAGTGCGTCCGGGCAAAAAACAAAAAAACAAGTCGCCCCCTGACTGCTGGGACCCACCAGCTACATCTTCGCAGACAAGGAAGTGGATGATAGTCGGGACCCACCTGGTCGAAGCGTACGTAGCGTTGTCATTCTGGTCGCGAATGTGTACGTACATACTGGTCGATGTAGAGGCGTGCACGTGTCGTAGTAGAGGCGCGCACGTAGCATGTACACATACGTACAGCGGCCAGGGTGCAAGAAAGTAAATACGGCCACGTACGTACATACGGGCGGGGTCTCGAACGCCTACTTGCGCGTACGTACGACCAGGGCTCGTGTACATGGCTGGGTTGGAATGGAGAAACAACGTCGTCGTCGTGTTCATGGGGAGGCAACAGAATGCGTCGTGTTCATCAGGAGGAAACGGAACGCGTGGGAGCCAACCGGCTTGGACGGAACAGCCAATGGAAACGAGGCCTGGCATACCGCAGAACGGAGGAAACGGCCTTGTGTTCAACCGGCCACGTTCGAAACGGGATCCTGTTCATCAAGAGGGGTCGAGCGTACTGCAAAACGGAGGAAACGAAACTCCTACGATCGAAATGGGGGTCCTATTGGTCGGGAGGGGTGTGGCGTACCGCAAAATGGAGGAAACAGACTTGTGTTGGAGCGCTACGGTCGAAACGGGGGTCCTGTTCATCGGGAGGGGTGTGGCCTACCGCAAAACGGGACTCCACGGGATATTGTTCATCTCCACCGTCGACCCCCTCAAGCCTCCACGGGCTACTGTTCATCCACCGTCGACCTCCTCCAGCCTCCACCTGCGACTGTTCATCCACGGGCTCCTGTTCATCCAGCCTCCACCGCGCGCTACTCCACCGGCTACTGTTCAACCAACCCTCTCCACGGGCTCCTATTCAACTACCCCTCCACGGGGCTACTGTTCATCAAGCCCTCCACCATCTACTGTTCATCCTGCCCTCCACGGGGTGGTCTTGTTCATCCTGCCCCCCACGGGGTCCTGTTCATCCAGCCCCAACCGGCTCGAACGATCGAGGTCCTGTTCATCCACCCCCACCGGGAACTGTTCATCCAAACCCCCCAGCAACGCTCACTGTTCATCCAGAGGCAACGCCACGAGGTCCTATTCATCCACCCCCACCGGGAACTATTCATCCAAACCCCCTAGCAACGCTCACTGTTCATCCAGAGGCACAATCGATCGGCTTCAGTTAGCAGCAGTAGCGAAGGAATCGCTCGATCGGGTTCAGTTAACAGCCATCGATCCATCGCTCGGGTTCAGTAACGCGTAGCCTGTAGTGCAAACGCTCGGGTTCAGTTAGAGCCCAACGCCTCGCTCGGGTTCAGTTAGAGCCCAATGCCTCGCACACACGTGCGTACGTACAAGAGAAACGCGCATCGTTCGGCCCCCGACCACCCACCGTAACTGGGGACTTCCTGATATTTTCCGCGCCCTCGCTTCTACCACGGTTTTTTCCGTCAAGGACGACCCAAAGAATGTCATGCAGCTGCGTCTGCGGCCTGCCCAGGACGAAAAGCCCATTTTCTGTCATGATTTTTTTCATAGAATTAGGACCCGACCACATCTATGATGATACCAGATTTTGTCACAATTATCGTCATAGAAGTGTCATAAGTATGACAGAAAAGAGTTTCGTTCGGCCCAAAATGTCACGGATGTGTCTTTTTTTGTAGTGTAGTCAGCTCGCTGACTTATATATTTCTCGGATAGTATCACTACATGGTGTTCCACTAGAGATCAATTCAGACCGTGGTAGTCTTTTCACTTCTCATTTCTGGGAGAGTTTCCAAACTGCCATGGGAACCCATATTTTTTTCAGTACCGCTTTCCACCCTCAGTCAAGTGGTCAGGTGGAAAGGGTCAACCAAATTCTCAAAGACATGCTTAGAGCTTGCGTTATCTCATTCGATATGGATTGGGAGAAGTGCCTTCCTTTCGCCGAGTTTGCTTATAACAATAGCTACCAATCCAGTCTCAAGAAAGTTCCTTTCGAGATTCTCTATGGACGAAGATGTCGAACACCGTTGAACTGGTCAGAAACCGGTGAAAGACAATTCTTTGGACCGGATATGATCCAGGAGGCAGAAGAGCAAGTTCGCATCATTCGTGAGAATTTGAAAATAGCCCAGTCTCATCAAAAGAGCCAGTATGACCGTCGTCATAAGGTAGTGGCTTATGAAGTTGGCGACAAGGCTTACCTTCGGGTTACCCCTTTAAAGGGTACCCATCGCTTCGGTATCAAGGGCAAGTTGTCTCCTCGTTACATTGGTCCTTTTCGCATTCTTGCTAAACGGGGAGAGGTTGCCTACCAGCTGGAACTACCCCCACATCTTTCTCAAGTTCATGATGTCTTCCACGTCTCTCAACTCAGGCGTCGCTTCTCGGATCCCATCCGTGGAGTGGACCACGAAATGCTTGATCTCCAAGATAACCTCACATATCGAGAGTACCTGTTCGCATTCTTGATCAAGCAGAGCGTGTCACCCGGCGTCGGAACATCAAGTTTTTCAAGGTTCAGTGGTCTCATCATGCCGAGAGAGAAGCTACCTAGGAGCGAGAAGATCGTCTTCGACTGGAGTACCCCACTTTCTTTCCGCCGACCCCTGAATCTCGGGACGAGATTCTTCCAAGTGGGGGCGAGTTGTCACATACCTAGTTCTGGTATGACCTAGACTAGCTAGTCATGTGTGCATCATGTTTAAATTTCTTTTAAATTTGAAATGGGGATTTGTGAAACCCTCAGAAATCATTTCTAGAAATAACCCAGATAAAAATTGCTCCAAAAAGATCCAAGAAAATGTTCATGTTGCTCTTTGAAAATATTGGTCAGAGATAAAATTCAAACCAATATTTTTAGGAGCACATAAATATTTATTTTGGCCATTGGCATTAATCCAGTAATTATTTGCTTTTGATATATATTTGTTATATATATAATATATGTCCAAAAATTTTGTTAATTGGTGATGAGTTTTGGAGCAATCCAACTAGTTCCGACAAACATTGACAGAAGTAAATAAAATGATTTAGTGTTTAAAACTAAATCAAAACAAATTACAGAAAACAAAAATAGAAAGAAAGGAAGAAAACCCACCTGCACTTACCTTCCTGTGCATCCCATCACTGTGCAGCCTGGCCTAGCCCAGCGGCCCAGCAGGCCGGCCCAGCCAGCTGGCCGTGCCAGTCATCTCCTTCCTCGCGCCAGGAGGACAGGGGCACGCGCTCGGTGCGCGCGGCCATGCGTCCGGCTACCTCCTGCCTGTCTGCCTCACCCCCTCGTCGCCCTGGACGCCCTGGACGACGCCACGCGCTGCCCCGTACCTCTCTCACTCTCTCCCGTGGTCGCCGGCGACGACCTCGCCGGACTGACAGTGGGCCCCGTCGGTCAGGTGATTAGCTTAGTGCTAATCACCACCTAACCTAACCCCTGACACTGAGCAGTGGGCCCCAGCGCCACTAATCCTGTAACTAGGATAAGTTAAACCCCCCTGTTTAACCTGTGACACTAACATGTGGACCCCACACGTCAGGTTTGACCTGGTCAGCGTTGTTGACCTGCTGACGTAGGCATGACACAATGCTGACGCAGTTATTCTTTTCTGGTTTTAATTTAAATCAAGAAAATCCAGAAAATGATATAAACTTCAAAAATTCAGAGAAAATCAACCGTAGCTCAGATTTAAATAATTTATATATGAAAAATTATCAGAAAAATTCAATCTATCCATCTGTACTAGTTTCATGCATGACAAACCAACTTATGCCTACTGTATAAGTGAAAACACATAAATAGCATTTATAAGAGCTTATCTTGGACTTGCATTTGAATCTTTGGTTCAAATGGACTTCAACCAAATGACGCTAGTTGCATTAGCTCAAACAACATCACATCTTCATGCCATGTTCATGCATCATATGGTTGCATATGCTTGTGTATTGATTATCGACACCGTTCCTTCTCGATAGGTCCTGCTCCAGAGAGTGTTCCAGAGTACCTGCCTGAGGAGCAGTGCCCCTCTGTTGATCTACCAGGCAAGCAATCCCCCCTTGTTCATTCCGATACAATCCCAATCTCTTGCTCCTACTCTCTTTTATTGCATTAGGACAACAGCGATACAACTGCTACTTTATGCTGCGGTAGTTGAACCCATTCCTCTGCATGACCTGTCATTGCCACAGTAAATAGTTGAAACCCACTAGCATGTGTAGGAGTTGATTGAGCCATGTTGTGTTCCTACCATGCCATGCCTGCTATTGCTTAGTGTTTTGTCAGGTCTGATTCATTGGGAATGAATTGGACTGTTACGATATGTTCTGGTGCTGAGAGTTAAGTGTGTGAAGACGATTTGGTAAAGGTAGCGGTGAGAGGCCATGTAGGAGTACATGGTGGGTTGTCTCACTAGAACCGTCCTTAAGCACTGAGTTCTGTGTATGTTGTACAATGACTAGCTACTACCACACATTGGCCTCCGGGCGCTCCAAGCTCTCTCGACTTATTAACCAACTTGATCTCTGTCCAGGAGTTGCAATTAGTTTCTGGTGTTTGTAGGTAGTGTTAGTAGTCTACCAAGTGGCACCCGGCCAGGCGGGCTTGGGACAGACTAGGCACAAGTGGCACGGTGTACCAAGTGTAGATCCATCCGGCGAGGTGGGCTTGGGAACCCTGCACACATCGTCCGGGGCCGTGAGTGAAACCCCAGCCGGATTTCCTTGCGGATGGAACCCGAATAGGCGATAAACCTGGACTAGAGTCTTGTGTGGTTAGTTAGGTCGTGGCCGACTCCCTCACCAGGCTTCCGCTTGAAGGTTGCCGAGATACATGACGTGTACATGGCGGTAAGTGGCGAGAGCGTGTGTGAAGAAGTACACCCCTGCAGGGTTAACATGATCTATTCGAATAGCCGGGTCCGCGGTTATGCACTTCTTGGATGCTTACGTGGTACATAGACAACTTGAAGTGGATACCCTAAAATGCTCAACACAAGTGTGAGTGCTATGGATGGCCTTCTCGTAGGAAGACGGGAATTAATCCATAGTAGCGTATTGATGTGGTGATTAGTGGACTCGTGTGCGCCACCTCAAAAGAGTTACTAGCAGTCGTAGTCCAGGATAGCCACTGAGTCAAAGCTGGCTTGCTGCAACTAAACCCCACATTACCTTCTTGATACAAATGCATGTATGATATGATCTGATGTAAGTCTTGCTGAGTACCTTCGTACTCACGTTGCTTTATTTATGTTTTTGCAGATGAGACTTCTATCTCAGTAGTAGTTCTGCATGGACTTCGACGACTAGCTTGTTACCTCAGATACGATCTTGTACCCTTGGGAGGGTCTTGTAGATAGTCAGGCTTCTCAGCCTTTTTCTTTTGTAGATGTCTGTACTCAGACATGTAATGCTTCCGTTTCTTGTATGCTCTGAATGATGGGTCAGGAGACCCCTGTTTGTATTGAATGCTATGTGGCTCTTCTGGGCCTTTATCTATATGAGTTTGAGTTATGTTGTGATGCCATGTTGTACAGCACATACTTGCATGTTATGCGTACGTGTGACGTGTATTGCTATGTGTGGGATCCGACAACCTAGTTGTCTATCCTTGGTAGCCTTTCTTATGGGGAAATGTGGTCTAGTGCTTCCACTGAGCCATCATTGACTGCTACAGCCCGGATTACCGGAGTCCTGTTAGCCCAGTTGCTACTGCTCCAGAACACTTAGACTGGCCGGCATGTGTCCTTCTTTGTTCCTGTGTCTGTCCCTTCGGGGAAATGTCACGCGGTGTCTACCGGAGTCCTGCTAGCCTGCTATAGCCCGGGTTCCCGGAGTCTTGTTAGCCCAGTTGCTATAGCTCGGATTCACTCGCTGATGACCGACACATTCGTTGTTGGGTCATGTATGCCTGTCCCTGTAAGTTAGTGCCACTTTGGGTTTCCGACTAACCATGTCGTCCCGGGTTCTCTATCATATGGATGCTAGCGACACTATCATATACGTGAGCCAAAAGATGCAAACGGTCCTGGGCCAGGTAAGGTGGCACCCGTGGGAATACCGTGCGTGAGGCCGCAAAGTGATATGATGTGTTACATGCTAGATCGGTATGACTTAGGATCGGGGTCCCAACACTCCGCCCCTCGCGAGCCAGCATGGTGAGGCCGCCCCCGAGGAGGTCTTGTGTCGTCCGCCTCATGAGGCTTGGCCCCTCGCGAGGGTCTTGAGTGATTGCTGGTGAAGACGGGCCGTACCGGGTCATGAGTGGAGCCACACCATGGGCCGCAGGCGGGCAAGTCTGGGGACCCCCGTTCCCAGAATGCCGACACGAGGACCGTGGTTTCGGCCGTGGGGGAGGCCGCGGCGGAGGCCGCTGGGACAATCACAACCCTCGTCAGGGCTGACGCGACTAGCCTCGCGAGGATGGTTGGCGCGATCAGCCTCGTGACGGCCCCTGGCTTGATCAGGCTCGCGACGTCCCCTGGCGTGATCAGCCTCGTGAGGCCCGTCCTTAGGGTAACGCCGGGCTGGGGGCTTTCAGGAACCTCGCGTGATTGCCTGCATCCTCGGCAGTGCCCAGGCACCCGCCTGAAACCACATCTTCAAGCAGTTCTCTCATGAGGTAAATGTGGCCCTCCCGAAGCTTAAGGACGTGCGCCCCCTCAGGTGGTCACAGTACGCCATCACCTTCGACCCCAAGGATCACCTCAGGTGCATGGCCACAGCTGGCGCGCTCCCCATGCTCTGCATGCCCATCATCAGCGACGTCTATATCACCAAGACTCTCATCGATGGCGGCACTGGCCTCAATGTGCTCCCCGTCAAGGCCTTTGAGATGCTTCGGTACACTATGACCAGCCCATGCCCACCAGGCCATTCTCTAGGGTGACGGACGGCTCTACCATCCCCCTGGTTCAAGTACGCCTCCCTGTCACC
Source organism: Triticum aestivum (assembly GCF_018294505.1). Classification (NCBI taxonomy): domain Eukaryota; kingdom Viridiplantae; phylum Streptophyta; class Magnoliopsida; order Poales; family Poaceae; genus Triticum; species Triticum aestivum. The sequence goes on from NC_057805.1 coordinate 282,845,810, forward strand.
TTCGGCAAGCGCGACAACTACCACACTAAGCTCATCGACTTTGACGTGGCTCACATCGGCCTCCCATACAAGGCCATCCTTGGGTACCCTGCCCTTGCCAAGTTCATGGCGGTGACTCGCCATGGCTACAACATCCTCAAGATGTCAGGGTGTAGTGGTGTCATCACGATCGCCTGCGACAAGAAGGACGCGGTCTGATCTCTCGAGCACGCCTACCATGCTGCGGCAGCCGCGAACCCTGGCGATTAAGGTGGCGTTCTGCCTCCCGAGGCCACCCCCACAAAGAATCACCTCCTCCCCAAGAGCCATACGGAAGCCAAGAAACCAGCTGGCGATGCCTCAGGCTCTGCACTCGCTGCCAGGGCGCCTCTCCCTCCTGCATAGGAAGGTGCGCCCAGGGCCCCTTCTGGAGAGCCTCTGACCTGACCGATGCGACGAGGGAGGTGCTCGAGCACCACTTGGATGCGCACCTCCACACAAGCAAGGAGCACGCCGCGAGGCGCCAGGAGCACAAGAATTCATCACCAAGGCAATCGAGGAGCTTCAGGAAGCGCAAGCCATGCACGGCGAGCCTTGCGCCGCACGACCCACCAATGCAGCTGCCGCCCCTGACGCGGCTACCGGGCTACGCGTCTGCGTCAACATCCCAGGGCTTAATAGGGCCGCTTCATAGGACCCTCTTTTGGCTGTCACGTGTCGGCCGGAGTGGGGGCTACCCCTGCAACTATGTCCGCATGCCGTTTGGCCTGCTGAACATTGGCGCCTCGTACCAACGCCTAGCGCAGCATGCTATGGCGTCTCACGAGGCTCGACGCTCAGCAATCGCGTCTCAGGAGGTCCTAGACCCTCATGAGCCCCCTAGGCCTCACGAGCCTCTAAGTCCTTTGGAGCAGCCCAACTCGTGAGGGGCAACCTCCATGGCACGCTTCTTCAGCTACCTCGACGCTTCTGCAACACCGGTGCTAGGTGACTTTTTGGTTTGTTCAACTGAGGGCGCCCCTCGGGCTGCATTATCCTCAGGGTGTGAGGTTAGTTCGAATGATCCCCTCTCTATGGTGGTGGCTAAGTCCTATTTATAGTGGCCTTGGTCCTCTTCCCAAATGTAGGCGGGAAGAGATCCCACAACGGCCAAATTCAAAGGGAGACAATTAGTATAAGTTATCCTGACAAAAGTGGTCTTTGCCTGCAAAAGCACCTGGTGGTGACGCTCCGGTGGGCTCCGTGATGACCTTCGTCCTGCCGTCCTGGCAGCCTTGGTCTTGTTGCACTGGAATGGAAACCTTCGCTTGATTCCTTGGGATCCCATGCCTGCGCTCACCTCCTTAGCACTAAAGAGGAAACTGGTACACTGCGCCCGCTGGCGCCCGCCTGGCCTTGGTCGTCATGGCTCACGTCATGTGAACCTCGCGAGGTGCAGCTCACATTGACATCTCCGCTCCTCGGGAGCCAGCCTGGGGAGGCCGCCCCTCCTGGAGGTCTTGGTGTCGTCCGCCTCACGAGGCTTGGCCCCTCGCGAGGGTCTTGGGTTGTTGTTGTCGTAACTGGGCCGTACCGAGCCGTCGATGGAGCCATGCCGTGGGCCGTAGGTAGGCAAGTCTGGGTACCCCCGTTCCTAGAACGCCGACAGATGAAGGGCAAATATAATCATTGTATCTATTTGGCTTAATGTGCATGGCATTTTATTCATATGATCAGCCACATCAGTAAGATAAAACAGGAGATGACAGGGTGCAAACATGGGCTGCTTCACCACACACTGGATTATAGATCCACAAAAACAAGCATACATATATGGAGTATTGAGTAATGTGCATGGTATGAATAAGGAATTTGGTTTTACAAGTAAAACTTGGAACTTACGGTTGTTGAGAACATGCATTTTGATAGAAACATCAAACTAAAGAGCAGTTAACGATAGGGAGTATGAGCAAATTAAATAGCTGTTGAGGACAAAGGCTTTAGACGGACTGACTTACATTAACAGTTAACACCGGCTTTATTATGCCCTTCTCCATGTCAAGGAAACGATAACTCAAGAATTTCAGCACAAAATCTTCTTCATAAGCATTGCCTGTACTCTACATTTTGTAGAGAGTAATTATAAATATGATAATAGTAGAAGGGACAGAGGATAATGATGATAAGATGCAGATTGATGCTACATAATCAACTACCAATCCCTGGAAGTATAAGCGTTACAGAACAAAATGTACTGACAAGAGCAATGGGCTACATTTCTGCACTGGCATTGTCTGTGTTTCAACTTTTTGGTAAGATTAAATATAGATCTGATATTTTTTAGTAAATGGTGGGCGAGGGAGATAAGATGTAGAATGCTATACAATGAACCAATCCTTCTTCCCATAATATAAGAGTGTTTTGAACACTGGTGTACTGTAAAAAACGTTCTTATATTATGGGACAGAGGGAGTAGCTGTTAATGTAAGTACAGTGATAGACGACGTTCAGTCCTTAGAGGACTGTAGAGCTAAACCTCTTCAAAAGCATTGGGTTCATTCTAAATTTATATAAGAGTCCATACGAATCTTATAATGTCCACCAAATGGATGATAACGAGGCTAACATGTGTAGTGATGCTACATAATCAACCAGCTATGAAAGTAATTATGGTCATACAAGGCAAGAGGTACTCACAAGAGCAATGAAGTGTGCAGTATAGTTGCGAGATTCTGTGGTCCCTTGAGAATGAATGTTCTTCTGCAAATAGTTTTCGTACAAGTGAGACGTTAAGGCACATGCAGAAATGTAGTTCAAATTGTGATGTGATATCATAGACAGTACCTTACGCTGTAGACGAGACCAATGAGTAACAAGATTATTCCAGTCAGTGTGAGATAAATGTAGCACCGGAGACTTTACAAAAATTTCATTTAGAGGCTTTCCATCGAAGTGCGCTTGCCTCAGGTAGGAATGATACTTCATCAATGAGTGCTTGAAAAGCGAAACTAACCCTTGCTCGTCTTGACAATCCAGTTTGGTCCTCGCATATTTAACAGAATGAAATCTTGTGTCTTCTGTCAGCAGAAACATATGCAACAATTACCATGAATAACATTAGTACATTACTTACGCGTAAGTTGCGGAGGAAGACTGGAAATTGTTCTGTGTCTGCGGTATAATCTTTCCGTGAAGGAAAGATGCGCACAAAGTTCCTCACAACAATATAAGGTTCGGCTTCTAAACTGGGAAGAAATTGTAATAGGGGTCCAATTTGCTACAATTGGGGCACTCTCTCGTTCGAAAGGGATTTGGCAACTGAATTTGGTGTACTCTTTGCTGGAATGGGGGTTTTGCATCATAGAGCTGGTGCTATTTCAATTGGCATCATCATATTGTTTGCTGCAGTTGGGGTCTGCTAAGTTGGGGCATCAGAGATGACCAGCGTAGTAGGGCTAGAGTCTGCTAGAGTTGGGGCCGTGTTTTGTGGGCCAGGTGATATTGCAACTACACCTAATGGGCTATTTGATTTATCAGGTGTCACTACCTTTTCCAAATACTTTTCTCATGCTCCTCTGCGATCAGCAATTGCCCTCTTCCTTTTGAACGTCTAATACACAAGAAGAGCATTTGAATGGATAAATATGGTATGATGACAGATGGAATATGTACTGAAAATGGATAGGCAGGGTGTATTCACATACACGATGTGTAAACTAAGCTAATGGCAGTGCAACAAAGTAGAAGCAATGCAAAGGATCAGTTGCAAGATATGTGCGACCAATATAACCTTGGAAAGTTAGGGCAAGCACCTTGATGGGTGAATAAGATAGGGCATCTACCTCTAACTCCTCCACTAGGGAGCTACATTTACTTAGGTCCCCTATAGCTCAGAATCACTGTTAGGATCATATTCTGAGCATGAATCTGTAGGTGGAGAGCATTTGCATTGCATTGCATCCAGACTTGATTTCAGTCCCTTAATGCCAAGTTTGACAGCCATGGCATTGTTCTGCTTTATTCTTTTCATGCGCGCAAGATCATAATCATTATGATGCTGTTCAGTATCTGAGATTCATGAAAACATAAAAAGTTAGTCAGATTTTCTATGGAATGCATTGCGGATTCAACTCGAAGAGTGTCTCCCTATAAACCCCTGCATATGCAAAGTTCAACCCCCAACCGTGCTGTCCAGACCACACACAAAAATAGAAACCTCTTATGTATCTATACCATTAGAATCATATCAAATTCGTATTTGAACTAATAAACCAAGGAATTATGAGTGGCATAATTTTTAGCTTCAAGGGTGGAGTGCTAGTAGTGCGACACAAAGCAAGTAGGCAGATTGTATTCCATATAAAAGATCGTAGTCTATGTAAAAGGTGGAAATGAAACTTTCTTTCTATACAGTGCAGTGTTCGTTGCCCACACATGATGGAAGAGATAACACAGAGAAATACTATTCACTCATGTCTGCGGTTCCAGTATTTTGAAACAGGGTGGTTGTCGCGGGATATCCAGGGCCACCTATGGGACTAGGAGGCCCCTTGCTAGTTCGGTAGGGGGACGTCGCATTGCACAAAGAGCAGACCACCGCACAGCAGCACGGCAGAGAGCACATAAGAAATTTACCAAGGTTCAGGCCACCGCGAGGCGTAAAACCCTACTCCTGCTTTGGTGGATTGATGGTGGAATGGAGGTGGTGAAGCATAGTACACTTGCCCGACAAGGGTTGCCTCAGGGCTGTAGCGACTACGCGCGTATGGAGGTGTGGGTTCGTCAACTTTCCAACCCTTCCTACGGGTGTCATGGGCCTCCTTTTATAGATCAAGGGGTCACCACAATGGCAAAGTAGTCACTATCCACTAATATGATAGCAAACTGTGCTATCATACCTAACTCTACGCGCTGACGGGGCGCATCAAATGCACCGCTTAGTGTCACATCATTTGTTGCCAGGCAAGGCTTGCCAGGCTATCTTCCCAGCTCCGCGCGTGTTCTCTTGACACATCACGGGACGGGTGTCATCTGTGGGTTTCTTCTGTAGAAAATGGCTGCCATGTGGCGAATGGCTGCCACTTAATCATCTTGCGGCTTGACACCGCATCGATCGACGACGTGGGTCGTGCTCGAGTGTTGGTGAGGTCGTTTTTCCTCCGCGAGCCCGGCAGGCCTTGCCGGGGTGCCTTGGTTGCCTGCTTCTGGTGGTGGCCTCGCCCCTTGCCGGGCTCGCCTGCCCGGCAAGGGAGGCCCTTCTCTTGGCGGTATCTTGCTTCTCTAGCTTGATCTTGGTCTCTCTGGGCTGTATGCTGGTTCTTCGAATCTCTTGATCCTCTGAACTCTGGCTTGGGTCGGTGCTTCAATCTTGCTCTTGTGCCTGTGCACAGTCCGGGCAACAGACCCAGGTTTTTTTTGCACCGATCGAAGCCCTCGGGCCTGCGCCAAACGGGCTGCCGAGCGTCGTTGGGGTAGGGCCTAATAAGTGCACACACAAGGTTGCTGAAGGGGTTGGTCTCTTGGAGTCTTCATTGCTGCTCCATCAGCCTCGATCTTCTGCTCGACAGCGCGTCCCTCCTCCCCCAGACCCTGAGGTGGCCGAGCTGGCCGCGGGGGGAGGAGGAAGGGCGCGTGGTCGCGGTCGCCGAGGTGCTCGGGGAGGGAGAGGGTGCGGCGGTGCCCTGGTGGCACCTCCGCCGGTGGTTCCTCCCTCGATGGATGGCCACATTCGCGACCAACCCCTGGAGTTCATCATTAGGCTGTACAAGCCCATGTGTGGTCATCTTCGCCTCCCAACTCGCTTCGTGCGGGAGCTGGAGCTCAAGCAACCACGCGCTCTGCGGCTGCACATGAGGGGCTGCGGGAATGGAGGTATGAGGGTTGATGTCGACTTCCCTGCTCCTCATGTGATGTATCTTCACCGCGGCTGGAAGAACTTTGCCCGTGCCCATGGCTTCTCGGAGGGGCACATTCTCCAGTTCAAATTAATGGAGAATGGCCTGCTGTCTATCAAGATCTTCGGGTGCTCGGGAGGTCGCTTGGGCTGCTGCGCGGAGGGCTCGACCGATGAAGAAAGCTCCTCCTCGAGTGAAAGCGAAGAATAGGACAGTGACGAGGATGACAACTGCAGCGGACGGGGGAGCGACGACTCTAACTCCGGCTGATCGTTGCCCACACCATCTTCATCAGGCGGTAGCACCATCATCTACATCTGCGTCTCCTCCCAGCAATGTGATGCCGGGGAGTTGGATGCAGAGGTGTGGATGGTGCTGCCGGGCTCCTCCAGCAGCCTTCCAGCTAGACTCCGGCAGGCTTCCTCTCGGGCTGCAGCTTCGTTAGCCCTGCCGAGTCCTGCTGGCCCTGGTGACGGTGGTTGACGGGGCCGCCTTCCGCCGTGCTCTCCATCGAGGCGTTCCCTCGCGCTTCTGTTCCCTCCGGGCTACCTCTCCTGGAGCCCGATGAGAGCGGGCTGGGCCTCCGCCCAGGCACTCCTTTTTCCCTCCTCGCCTTCGACGGTTGTGCCTATGAGGAGAGGGGCAAGAAAGGGCATTACGCAACACTTAACTTTTTCAATCTTAAATCTGTAGGCAATCACTAAATTTTAATTGAAATAATGTAATCTCTCGAGTCCATCTTTGTGTTCTGTAATGCTTGTACTTGTATTAGCATATGAATGAAAAAGATGAACCTTGCCGGGAACCCGTGCATGTGTATGTCCATGCAGAGGTGGGATGCCTCTTTAATTTAACTAAACGAGTTTTCCCTGCACGACAAAAAAGACACATCCGTGACATTTTGGGCCAAATGAATTTTTGTTCCGTCATGCTTACGACACTTCTACGATGATAACTGTGACAAAACCTGGTATCATCATAGATGTGGTGGGCTCCTACTTCTATGACAAAAAATCATGACAGAAAATGGGCTTTTCGTCCTGGGCAGGCCGAAGAAGCAGCTGCATGACATTCTTTGGGACGTCCATGACTGAAAAAACATGGTAGAAGCGAGGGCGAGGAAAATGTCGGGGAGTTCCCAGTTACGGTGGGTGGTCGGGGCCGAGCGATGCTAAGAGGTTTGTGTGTTTCTCTTGTACACGTACACGTGTGTGTGCGAGGCGTTGCGCTCTAACTGAACTCCAGTGAGGCGTTGGGCTCTAACTGAACCCGAGCGATTGCACTAGCTACGTTACTGAACCCCGATTGATCCCTTGCTTTTAACTGAACCCGAGTGATTCCTTCACTACTGTTGCTAACTGAAGACGATCGAACCTGCTGCCTCCTTCCCTTGATGAATAGTGAGCGTTGTTGGGGGGGGGTTGGATGAACAGTTCCTGGTGGGGGGTTGGATGAACAGGACCCCGTGTTAGTAGAGGCCGTTACCGCTGGATGAACAGGACCTCGATCACGCTAGTTGAGGGTGGATGAATAGGACCCCGTGGAAGGCTAGATGAATAGGACCCCGTGGAGGGCTGGATGAACAGGACCCTGTGGAGGGCTGGTTGAATAGTAGCTGGTGGAGGGATGGATGAACAGTAGCCCGTTGACGGTGTCCTGGACTAGGGGGTACTCACCACGTCATCTCCCGATCTGTTGGATTGGGCCGAGGACCCCCATGGCCGTATACTCATGGGACAGTTCGGACAGCTGCTGCATACAAGGAAGATTCCACAAGACTTAGTGATCAAGACAAGGACTCCTCCCCACCGGCGTATTCGGCTAGGACTCTTGTTATCCTAGGCCTCTGGTGCATTATATAAACCGAGGCCAGGCTAGTCGATAGATATAACAATAATCATAATCATAGGCTAGCTTCTAGGGTTTAGCCTCTACGATCTCGTGGTAGATCAACTCTTGTAATACTCATATCATCAAGATCAATCAAGCAGGAAGTAGGGTATTACCTCCATAGAGAGGGCCCGAACCTGGGTAAACATTATGTCCCCCGCCTCCTATTACCATCCGCCTTAGATGCACAGTTCGGTACCCCCTACCCGAGATCCACCGGTTTTGACACCGAAATTGGTGCTTTCATTGAGAGTTCCGCCGTGTGATCGGCAAAAGGATCAATGGCTCGACTGCAGATCAACTGCGACGTCGGCTTCTTCGTCACCGGCTCGGCTGGTCACCTTGGCTGGACCGAGGACTGCGCCCTACCTCCGATCGTCATGTTCGGATGAGGGACTTCATCAACATCAACTCCGATCTCTATCAAGATCATGGAGGAATCATCCAGGGAGCCCGGGGGCTCAACGTCAACATTGCCCTCGGGCGACCGTGCTGTTTTTCTGGATAGCGAAATTGTATCCGCCGTCACCGCCTCCTCAAGTGTCGTTTTAATGATTGCTTCGGTGGAATTGTGCGGAATTGAGTCTACAACAACCCCGGAAAATTTCGTCGAGTTCCGATGGAGAAATCTCTGGCAATCCGCGATATACCAGAGTCCTGTCAAAAGTGGACGGGAATCTGGACGAGTTTAGGGCGTGGTGTCCAGCTTCTAGCTCGGACGTCCTTTGGAAGATCCAACCGTTGATCGGCTGCGGAATTCCTATATCTACCACCCCTCAAAATTTCAGCTCAATCCGACCGTCCAAACTCCGGGAACCTTCCGATTAGTGCATCACTTTTCGGATATGTTTTCTGCGCGAGGACGAATCCGACCCAAATTAATCTTTTTTATAAACGTGATTTCGGACATCCTTTTGAAGGAAGTTTTGTATGGGGTATTGTGTTTTGTTACCAAACACATCCCACTGATTTTGAAGTCTTTTCCAATATGATCTTCACCATCGTGCTGGTGTCAAACCAGCCCGACAACGTTGCTCTACGGCCGCCGACCTGCGCTAGACACGTTGTCACTTTATTGAGCCGAGCTCAACTTCTTCGGATCATCATCTCGGCAAGCCGAACAAGAGTTCGGCATCGCGAAGGATAAATCAGCATCAACATCGCTGCCCCACGAATTACACGGAGCGGGCACACCGGCATCGCCGCACGGTCACTTCATCAAGCCGGCATTGACCACGTCAGGCCCGGCATCGGCAGGGCCACACTGTTGCTTTTTCAAGCCGATGTCCATCACGCCGGCCTACTTCGACTCATCGGCTGACATCGAGGCTTCAACATCTCGGCTGGACCGGGGGCTCCGCCACCTCTTCATCAACCTACTCCGGAGGCTTCGGCGTCACTAGCCGACCCGTCTCGTCACGTTGGCTGGACTGAGGGCTTTGCCTCGGCAAGCCGATCCTTGCCAGCTTCGCCATGCCGTCGCTTTATTGCCCGTCAGGCAATGGGTGTGCGGATCGACTCCCAATTTTGGGAGTCACCTTTCTTCGGATTGCTACAACAAATAAACCAGGTGCTATTAATCCTAGTAATTTTTGCTTGATTGGGTTTATTTTTTCCAAGAAATTATTACTCTGGTTTGTTCCATCATTTGTACACAGGTCTATTGAATGGTGGCCGCACTAACGACGGTCGCATAGTGGTTCGGTCAGCTTCTGTACCTAGTCCGGCAAACGCCGCATCTGGAACTCGGACAGACCTGTGAAGTAATGGACTTCGACTGCGTCACGTGGTCTCTAAGGCAAGCCGACGCCGTCGTCCCAATCGGCGTAAATCGGCTCGCGTGATCACCTTGTTGGTCGTGTTGTCATACTGATGTGTTCGCTTGCCTCGGGGACATAGGCATCGCCGAGAAAGCTCTACCTCATCGAGTGTTCGGCGCGCAGGCCATATTTTCTTTTATTACTCACTTTGCATAAATTATATATTATGCAACAAATTTTTTTAATTATTATTCTATTATCTCTGGTTTGCACTATTTTTTGTGCACAGGAAAATGATCCGGGTCGGGCAGTATCGTCAACTCGGCGTACTGACATACCACGTCACCTCGGCTGGACAGGGGGCTTCGTCAACACCTCATTAACCCACGCCGGGGACTTCGGCGTCACTCTGCCGGCCTGCATTGGTCGTGCTATGACACCACTTCGGAGTGCCGAGCTCTTCGCTCTGCCACCTCGGGACCGGCTTGGGGGATGGAACCTTGTCCCGCATCAAGCTCGGACCGCGTCATCAATGCCGAACACATTAACGAGCTAAGTCACTTTCATGCTCAAAGTTTTAAATTTTTAACTTGTGTTCGGTTCGACCAAGCATTATACTTTTTTGGCAAAAAGTTGTTTGTGAAAAAATTCCTTGTCATAACCTTGTTTGTGACACACAAATTCAAATACCCAGTTCACTTGGGGGCTTCCTTCACGAAGTCTTTCCTCTTGCATATGATTATACTTGTACGGCTTTGTTCCTTGTTTGTGTATTACGCCACAATATGCACCATATTGACTTAAGAGATTTGCAAGCTGGGTTGCCTCGCTCCTGTGTTTACCCCTACGTTCCCGATTGTTCGGCTAGGGCGTAAAGGGAGCACCTCTGCGATTGTCTCAATCGGGTCATCCGAGCTCGGACCTCAGACTGGGTGAAGCCGAAAGCTAGCGCTCTTATTGTTTTCAATTATGGTCGGCACACAACGGAACTCATGAGTACAAAAAATCTATTGCACAAGTCTCATAGTAACAATGAGCAACCGAAGAAAGGTATCGGTGGGGGTACTATTTTCTTCGAAGATGCTTCTTACACTTCGTCAGTAATATTGGATAAGTTCCATGAGCGCGCTTTGTCTGTTACAGCCTTATGGCCTGATTGCCTGGTTATCGGAAACATCGTCGATATTTTCGACAGGTGGAGTACATAACACTTTTCGGTCCTTGACCGAAGAAGGAGAAGCCGACGGTCGGTTAAGACGCATTTAAAGTTCAGGTGAACAAAGATATGATATTAGTACTTCGGTACATACAATCATTATACATAAAATTCTTTTACCCAAGTCACTTGGGGGCTCTTAAATTTATATGAGCCGTTTTATAGTAAGTGTTCTTCTTCTTAGTCGTTGCAAAGTTTTATTATCATTTACCACTCCCTTTTTCGACACGAGTGTGTGGTCACTAGCCGGGGAGCCTAATTTATCTCACAAAACCGCTAGAGATCAGTTTAATAAACTGTCCTAATGAGAAGTACTCCGCCTTCGGGATAGGAGGTTGAAGCCGTATGCTGACCCGCTTGAAGTCTTGAGATAGGATGTGTCATGTTAAAGCACGACAGAAGCACCTTTTTTCTCTAAGACCAATTTTCAATTTGGCACCGAACACTTGTTGTAGTTCGGTCGTCCAATTTTTACTGAAGTTTTTTTGGTTTTCCAAAGCCTATGGCAATTTTAAACTATTTGTGTGTTTCCAGCATAAGTCTCGCAGTGCAACGCCGGACACCTTTAGAGATTCGGCAAAAACATTCTCGGACACTACTATATATGCATTGGTTTCGAATTGTGTCTTTGGTCAATAGTTGGGTTGCCCGGCTCCTGCGCTTGCCTCCCACATTCCGCTTTGTTCGGCTAGGTGTGCAAATGGAGAACCACTGAGATTGTGCTTCTAGCTCGCATGGTTAAGCACCTCAGTGGAGAAAGCCAAAAACTGACTGTCACAATAAGTGTAAACTGGCCAGCGATCCGATGACTATGTTAAATGACGGGCCGTTCATAACATTGGCCGACGTATTCACGGCTTGACCTCGGATGTCGCCGAACACTAACCGGGGGCTCATAGCTAGCTCCCCAGCTTAAAGCTCCTATGACTAAGAGAATGTTATAAAGCCCGCATATCTGATTGCCTCGTTTCCGCTAACACAACCGCCTTCGGGCACCGAGACGTCGGCTAAGGGTTCTCTTGTTATTGCGGAAACACCCTGCGTAGTATCTACAAAGGGGTAGAAGCCGACGATGGGCCACTTTCAACTGATAAACGGTCGCAATGGAGTCAAAATAATGATGTAAAGTACTTGGATACATAGAACCATTACACATAATCTGTGATTTTACTCTGGATATCGATCCTTAATTCGGCCACCCGTGCCCACATTAAGGCTCGGGGGCTACTGGGCTTTGTGCTCATTATTTAAAAATATTAAAGGGGCACATCGATCCCCTGATCTGGTGTTGCCACTCGACCAGTGTCTCGGGGGCTACTGCATTGCCTATTCAATGTAGAAAATTCAAAGGGCTCAGTGTTCGGCTTGATCGAACTATGGGAAAGCGTGTCTTCAAGTACCATCTGGACCTATCTGGCATCAAGCTAATATATCACGGTGACTTCTCACGACCCTCTCTGAGGGGCCCGTCCGCTGATCATTATTATTTCTAATATATTACACTGCGTTTCTATTCCTATGTATGCTATCAAGCTAGGAGTTGATCCTCAGGCCGATTTCGCAAATTGACCCGAGTCTCAAGGGGCTACTAGGATCAGCAGTTTTATGTTTTCCTTCAGGTCCATCTCGGGTTTTAGACCGACACACACCTTGAGGGCTACTGGATATACATATACCGGCTATATATCTCGGCAGAGAATAAATTGCACCAATCAAAGATGTTCACAAAAAATTAGCCTGCTGTCGGGTGGTGCACCACCTCGGAAGCAGTCCGGCATAAAGCTCGGGTGCCAGTGGCTGGCTCCATAGAGGGCATTTCTGGCATTAAGCTCGGATACAGCCCGGCGTTGGAGCTTGGACACAGTCCGGCGTTAGTGCTTGGCTGCAAAGGATACCTCGAATGCAGTCCGGCGTTGAGGCTCGGATGCAAGAGGACACCGCTGCATGGGAACAAGTTCAAACCCGAGGCGTGGCATAAAAATAACAAGGCATTATTAACGGCCGAAGACTTAAAGGGCTCCTCGGATACCCGACGTATATAGCAACCTGTGCCTGATGCCTCGGTACTCTTCGCTTGCGCTGGCCTCCTTAGCAACAAAGAGGAAATAAGGACGCTGCGCGCGCTGGCGCCCGCCTGGCGCCGTTCGTCATGGCTCGCGTCACGAGAGCCTCGTGAGGTTTGCCCCGCCTTGATATCTCCGCTCCTCGTGAGCCTGCCTGGCTAGGCTACTCCAGAGGAGGTCTTGCGTCGTCCGCCTTGCGAGGCTTAGACCCTCGCAAGGGTCTTGGATGCCTTGTTGATCAAGATGGGCCGTACGGCCTGCTGGCTTAGCCACGCCATGGGCCGCAGGCAGGCAAGTCTGGGACCCCTGTTCCCAGAACGCCGATAGCCTAGGTGCTCCTTTCGCCCTGCTGCTACCTTGTTCAATCTCCTGAGGAGAGGGACAAGAAAGGGATTACGCGCATCTTATCTTTTTTTAGTTTGTAAGCCTGCGGGTACTTGTTAGATTTAAAACATGTAATCCCCTTGCTCATGTTTTTTATTCCGTACGAACTGTACCTGTATGGGACATTTTTAATGAAAAAGGGTGCTTGTCGGGTTCTCTGTGCGTGAGCGAGGCCCATGCTAAGGAACGAATCCTTGTTATTTTTATGATAAACATTGTCGCCCGGCAACAGGCCTTGCCGTCCCCCCACTTCAGTCGACCATTCTCACACTCTTGGCGGAGGCAGGGCGAAGTAGAGTTAGGCCCCTCGTTCATTTCCCTTCCACCGCGACTACGACCAAGTTCCGACCCAGGGGATAGCTCTTGGGTATAGGAAAAGGGGAGAACAGTGGTTTAAGAATTTAAGCGAGCCTTCACATGTCCCAGTTCCATACGGAAATGCATAACAGGGGATGAAATACTTATCTGAATCCGCAGCCCCCGGCAACCTTGGCTTGCCGTGGTTGGATCCTTGTGTCTTCAGCTCCCGGCAGTCTTGGCTTGCCGGGGCCGGAGCGCCGGTTCGTTCTCTTTCTTCTAAGTGGCTCAGCAGAAGTGTTCACGTGCCCTGTGAACCAAACAGGACAGAAAGACGCACACTCGACCTCTAGGCTAGGGTTTAGTCGCTGCTAAGCACTATCAACCCTAACCGAGGGAGAGACTTAACCTAGAATGCATGTTATAACTTAGGGCACCAGCGCTTCATTTATTTATGCCCAGGGTCTGCGCCTGGCTTTGTACAAAGGATTACATGCCTTGTCGGCAAGGATTGTACAAAAGGGTGGCTTGCCGGGGGCCCTGGCAACCGTGCCTTATGGGTAAAACTTGCGAAGATGTTCAATGTTCAGGAGTTGCTCACTGGAATAGCATCTTCGGTCTCCAGGCAGACTGTGCCGGGCCTGGTGTAACACCCCGCATGTAACTTTCCATAGTTGTAACTCCGACTCTTGCCATTTCCGGCTATGTGTTATGATATTCCCTCCGTGGTCGGGTTTTGTATTTCGTTTGGCTTTTTGTCATGTCATGCATTTTCATATCATGTCATCATGCGCATTGCATTTGCATACGTGTTCGTCTGATGCATCCGAGCATTTTCCCCGTTGTCCGTTTTGCAATCCGGCGCTCCTATCTCCTCCGGTGCACCCCTCTTGTTTTCTGTCGTGTGCGGGTGTCAAACTTTCTCGGAATGGATCGAGGCTTGTCAAGTGGCCTTATTATACCACCCGGAGACCACCGGTCAAGTTTTGTTCCATTTGGAGGTCGTTTGATACTCCAACGGTTAACCGGGCATCCACAAAGTCCATTTGTGTGTGCAGCAAACCCCCCCCTCCTAAAAACCAGCCCAAACCCCACCAAACTCTCTTCCATGCTCTAGGTAGTTCGATCACGATCGTTTGGGCGAAAACCGCACCTCATTTGGAGCCTCCTAGCTCCCTCTACCTATAAATATGTGAGCATCCCGAAATAACACTCGCAGTCCCCGAAACCCTAAAAATCTCCTCTCCGCGGGTGGACGCGTCCAATACCGCCGGACGAAATTGCCACCGCCCCGCAGCCAATCCGGATCCGACACGTGTCGCCGTCGCCTCTTTCCCGCCGCCGGCCCGGAGAGCCCGTACGGGGCCCCCCCGGCCCAGATCCGCCGCCGCCCGAGCCCGCAGGTTAGCCCGCCGGCGCCGCCCTCGCCCGGCGACCGCCGCCTCCGCCGGCGCCACCCCTCTGCCCCGCGCCGCCGTCCTCGCATCCCCTCCGGCCGGCCACAGCCTCCTTCTTCCACCCGTCGCCGGCAACTGCCATCGAGGCCGGCCGCGATCCGATCTGGTAGTTCCCTGTAGCGTTGACTTTCTCGCCCCCCTAATTTTCTCTAAGTCATGATTTTCCTACAGCAAGTGCTTATGTTCCTCAGTGCGTAACTCCTTGCATGTAGCTCTGATTCACGCGTGTAATATGTTAAATTGTTCGCCTCGTGATGCTCTTCATTTTAGTCAATTGCACCATGTTGATTAGAGGTCATCTCGATGCCCAAATCTCTTTTCGAAGAGGGCTAGTTGCTGTTATCTGCTGGTTCTTAACAGAACTTGGAGATTTGTCATTTTTGTATCATTAATTCTGTGCATCTTATGGGCATGAGCTCTACATGTGTTTTGTTGTATGCCATGCCATCTTTCCAAGGGTATATGCCATATATTTTTGTGATCTCTGTGGTGACTAGCACAAGCATGCAAAATAGGCTCCGTAAGTCTGTCTGCTGTTATTTTGTTGCCATGTAAACTTGATGCTACAGAGAGATCCATGCATATTTTGGAGATGTTCAGTAAGGATGTTTTGTAGATATAGTTGTAATTGATCCATTCCTGCAATGGTTTGCAATTATGGAGTGCCATAGCATGACTCAATCTTGCTCTACTTTTGCTATAAAATATTTCTGACAGTTTCTTAACATGATATTCATTTTTGCC
The DNA here is from genome assembly GCF_018294505.1 of Triticum aestivum. Classification (NCBI taxonomy): domain Eukaryota; kingdom Viridiplantae; phylum Streptophyta; class Magnoliopsida; order Poales; family Poaceae; genus Triticum; species Triticum aestivum. The sequence continues at coordinate 282,861,473 of NC_057805.1, forward strand.
AAGCTTATTGTAGTTGATCCATACATGCTATCTATTGGTCTTGCCATGGTTAGCTTCATAAACATGCCATATTGTTGTAGGTGTGCTTGGTTTGTCATGCATTGCTCTGTAGTGAGGCCTACATATTATTATTTCTGCCATGCTCTGTTTTCTGCTAAGTCTGAAACCTGGTAACGAAACTTGCTATGTTTACATGCTTGCCATCATATCTTCTGGTCCTTTTTGGCTTATGGTCAGTAAGGGACTTTTGTCATATGCATTTAGTAGAACACTGCCATGCCTTGTTTTGCTATGTTAAGTTCCTGTAACATGTTTATTTCGTGCTCTGAACATTGCTACCTGATGCTGTTTTCTGCCATGTCCAGTTTTTCACAAAGTCTGTGATCCTGTTATCTTTTGCACTTTTGCCATGCTTGTTTGAGCTTGTTATGTTGTGAACTAGCAGTAGCGCAGTGTTCATCTTTCGTCAAGAATCTCCCGTAGATTACTGCCATGTGCTTTGTTGCTATGTTGGGGTGCTGTAGCATTGTTACTTGTTGCATTTTAAGTGCTATCATGTTGTTAATGGCAGATTCGTGTCATTCTTGTTTTGCTTGCCATTTGCAAACCGTGCATCCGTTTCCGGTGATCTTTATATAGATTTCAACCGAAATCATCTCACCTTTCCAGTGGCATGCTTGGTTTGCCAAGTTACTGCCTTGTTCATCATTTTCCTTCCGGAGCACGCATATGCATCGCATATCATATCTTGCATATCATGCATGTTTTGCATCATGTTGCTTGTGCATTTCTCGTGGTTGATTGTGGTTCCGTTTGTTTGTGTTCTTGTCTTGGGTAGAGCCGGGAGACGAGTTCGTGAACGAGGAACCTGTTGAGTACGCTTACGAGGATCAAGCTTTCGACAACTCTGAGAACCTTGCAGGCAAGATGACCACCCCTCGAAATCACTTCTATCTTTGCTTGCTAGTTGTTCGCTCTATTGCCATGCTCCGCTACCTATTACTTGCTATATCATATCTCCCATTTTGCCATGTCAGCCCTAACTATCCTTTCCTAGCAAACCGTTGTTTGGCTAAGTTACCGCTTTTGCTCAGCCCTTCTTATAGCGTTGCTAGTTGCAGGTGAAGTTGAAGTTTGTTCCATGTCGGAACATGGATATGTTGGGATATCACAATATCTCTTATTTAAGTAATGCATCTATATATTTGGTAAAGGGTGGAAGGCTCGGCCTTATGCCTGGTGTTTTGTTCCACTCTTGCCTCCCTAGTTACTGATATACCGGGATTATGTTCCTTGAGTTTGCGTTCCATACACGGTCGGGTGATTTATGGGACCCCCTTGACAGTTCGCCTTGAATAAAACTCCTCCAGCAAGGCCCAACCTTGGTTTTACCATTTGCCACCTAAGCCTTTTCCCCCGGGTTTTCGCGAGCCCGAGGGTCATCTTTATTTTAAACCCCCGGACCAGTGCTCCTTCGAGTGCTGGCCCAAACCGAGCGATGTCCGGCGCCCCCTGGGCCACCAGGGTCTATGCCAACCCGACGTCTGGCTCATCCGTTGTGCCCTGAGAACGAGATATGTGCAGCTCCTATCGGGATTTGTCGGCACATTCGGGGGCTTTGCTGGTCTTGTTTTACCATTGCCGAAATGTCTTGTAAACCGGGATTCCGAGACTGATCGGGTTTTTCCGGGAGAAGGTTTATCCTTCGTTGACCGTGAGAGCTTATGATGGGCTAAGTTGGGACACCCCTGCAGGGTATTATATTTCGAAAGCTGTGCCCGTGGTTATGAGGCAGATGGGAATTTGTTAATGTCCGGTTGTAGAGAACTTGTCACTTGACCCAATTAAAATACATCAACTGCGTGTGTAGCCGTGATGGTCTCTTCTCGGCGGAGTCCGGGAAGTGAACACGGTCTGAGTTATGTATGACGTAAGTAGGAGTTCAGGATCACTTCTTGGTCATTGCTAGATGACGACCGTTCCGTTGCTTCTCTTCTCGCTCTCTTGCGTATGTTAGCCACCATATATGCTTATTGCCGCTGCAGCTCCACCTCATTACACCATCCTTTCCTATAAGCTTAAATAGTCTTGATCTCGCGGGTGTGAGATTGCTGAGTCCCCGTGACTCACAGATTCTACCAAAACAGTTGCAGGTGCCGACGATACCAGTGCAGATGATGGGGTCGATCTCAAGTGGGAGTTCGATGAGGAACGTGGTCGTTACTATGTGTCTTTTCCTGATGATCAGTAGTGGAGCCCAGTTGGGACGATCGGGGATCTAGCATTTGGGGTTGTCTTATTTTCATTTGGATCTTGACCGTAGTCGGTCTATATGTTTGTATTTTGGATGATGTATGGATTATATTTATGTATTGTGTGAAGTGGCGATTGTAAGCCAACTCTTTATCCCATTCTTGTTCATTACATGGGATTGTGTGAAGATGACCCTTCTTGCGACAAAACCACTATGCGGTTATGCCTCTAAGTCGTGCCTCGACACGTGGGAGATATAGCCGCATCGTGGGCGTTACACCTGGTGGCTGGCATTACCCTATAAGGGCCTTCCCACTTCGGCATCAACTTGTTGGAATTCGTGGCTGATTGAACGCGCCGAAGAACAAGGTCGCCTTCCTCAAAGCTTCGGGCATGAACCTTGCGGCTATGGTAGCAGCGCAAGGCTTGGTGGTAGCGTGCTGCTCTCACAGCCGCCCGAAGACGATCATCCCCAAGGAGCATTGCGTCATCTTGCCGCAATTCCTGTTGCTCAAGCTCGTCGTAAGCGAGCACTCGAGGTGACCCGTATATGAGTTCCGTGGGGAGAACTGCTTCTGCCCCGTATACCAGGGCAAAGGGTGTCTGGCCGGTGGCTCGATTTGGCGGCGTCCTGATCGACCAAAGAACCGCCGGCAACTCATCAATCCAGCGCCTTCCGCTCTTGTGCAGCCTGTCAAAAGTCTTTGTCCTCAGGCCTCGCAACACTTCAGCATTTGCCCTCTCCGCCTGGCTGTTGCTTCGTGGATGTGCCACGGAAGTGAAACAGACCTTGCTGCCGAGGTCTTGGATGTATTGCATGAAGGTGTGGCTTGTGAACTGCGTGCCATTGTCGGTGATGACTTTGTTTGGCAGACCAAACCGGCAAACTAGCCCCTTGAAAAACTTGACGGCTGACTGTGCAGTCACCTTCCTCACTGCTTCCACCTCCGGCCACTTTGTGAACTTGTCGATTGCAATGTACAAGTACTCAAAGCCCCCGACAGCGTGGGGGAAAGGGCCCATTATGTCGAGCCCCCAGACCGAGAATGGCCAGGAGAGAGGAATTTTCTGAAGGGCTTGAGCTGGTTGATGAAGCTTCTTCGAACGGAACTGACACGCTTCGCACTTGGTTACTAGTGCCGTTGCATCCTAGAGGGCAGTGGGCCAGAAGAAACCCTGCCGGAACGCCTTGCCGGCAAGGGCCCTCGACCCTATGTGGGAGCCACATATGCCTCCGTGTATCTCCGCCAACAACTCCAGTCCTTCCTCCCAGGGAATGCACTTCAATTTCACACCCTTCGGTCTCCTCCTGTACAGGACATCATCGACGAACTGATACATAGCAGACTGACGGGCTACTTTCTCCGCTTCTTCCTGCTCCTCAGGAAGCTCCCCTATTTGGAGGAATCGGACGGTATGTTGTGCCCATGCCGGAGCCTGGGGCTCGACGGCAAGGACCAAAGGCATTTCTTCTGCCATGGGAGCGGCCATCTCTATGGCCAGGGCTTGACGGCCTGCCGGAGTCGGTCGCTCTTCGGCAGGCTCAGAGTCCACGGCAACACCCTTGCCGGGGGCCCCCGGGAGCTTAGCATGAAAGTACTTGCCGGGGCCTGATCTCCTCCGCTTGTTCTGCTTCGTTGATGGTTTGAAGGATGGTTGAGTTAACCGAAGCAAAAAGGTACCTGGTTCCACAGGTAGCTTGAATGCAGCGCGCTTCGACAGGTAATCGGCGATGTCGTTCTCCGCTCAGGGAACGTGCTCCGCTTGTATACCATCAAAGCGCTCCTCCAGCTTCCTCACCTCATCTACGTAGGCCTCCATCAACAGGCTTTGATAATCTTTGTTGACTTGTCTGACGACAAGCTGCGAATCACCCCTGACAATGAGCTTTTTAACTCCGAGGTCTGCCACGATCCTGAGACCGGCAAGCAACCCCTCGTACTTAGCAGTGTTGTTGGTGGACATCTCCCTGGGAAAGTGCATCTGGATTACATACTTGAGGTGCTCTCCGGTGGGTGCGACGAGCAGCACACCAGCACCGGCGCCTTGCAGTGAGAAAGCTCCGTCAAAGTACATAATCCAGTTGCGAGCTGTTTCCTTGCCGGGGAGAGTGGTCTCCTGGATCTCTTCATCAGGCGTGGAGGTCCATTCTGCAATGAACTCTGCCAAGACTCTACTCTGGATTGTTGAAGTACTTTCAAACTTCAACCCAAAGCTTGATAATTCCAAGGCCCACTCCACAATCCTTCTGGCTGCGTCTGGGTTGTGCAGTATCCGTTGCAACGGGAGGCGGGTGACGACAGTGATCTCGTGGGCCTGGAAGTAATGACGCAGCTTCCTCGAGGCCATAAGGAGGTCGAAGAGCAATTTCTGCACACCGGAGTACCTTGACCTAGCCCCCTGCAAGAGGGAGCTGACAAAGTAAACCGGGTGCTGCATCATCATCTTCTTCTGCGCCACTTCATTGGGCTGCGCGGGCCCTATCCCGACGGCGTCAGACTCCGTCGGGGGCCTTGCCTTGCCGGCGCCAGGCCCTCCCGGGGGAATCTCTGACTTGCCATCCGCCGGTCCTGCCGTTGCCACTGCCTCTTCGTCGACCTCCCTCTGTGCCACCAGTGCGGCGCTGACAACTTGATTCGTCACCGCCAGATACAGCAGCAACGGCTCTTGCGGTTTAGGCGCCACCAGTACTGGTGTAGAAGAGAGGTATTTCTTCAGATCCTGCAGTGCTGCTTCGGCCTCCGGGGTCCACTCCATTGTGCCCGCCTTTTTCAAAATTTTGAAAAAGGGAAGGGCACGCTCGACAGACTTGAAGATGAATCGGCTCATGGAGGCAACGCAGCCAGTGAGCCGACGCACATCCTTGATCCGCTTGGGCACCTCAATCTGCTCGATAGCCGTGATCTTGTCTGGGTTTGCCTCGATCCCACGCTGCAACACAAAGAACCCGAGAAGTTTGCCGGACGGAACGCTGAAGACACACTTCTCAGGGTTCAGCTTGAGGTTGATCTTGCGCAGGTTGGCAAACGTCTCTTCTAAGTCTTATACAAGAGTTGCCTTGTCCTTGGTTTTGACCACTATGTCATCCATGTAAGCTTCCATATTTCTATGTAGCTGGGGCTCGAAACCAATTTGGACCGCCCTCGCGAACGTAGAGCCAGCACTCTTCAACCCGAAAGGCATCCGTAAAAAGCAATACGTACCACATGGGGTGAGGAATGATGTCTTCTCTTCGTCTTCTCTTGTCATGAAGATCTGGTGGTAGCCCGAGTAGGCGTGGAGGAATGATAACAGATCACACCCGCCCGTGGAGTCAACAATCTAGTCGATGCGCGGCAACGGGAAGGGGTCCTTAGGACAAGCCTTATTGATATCTGTGTAGTCAATACACAGCCTCCACTTCCCATTTGCCTTGCGCACCACCACCGGATTGGCCAACCACGTCGGATGGAGCACTCTCCTCACCAAGCCTGCTGCTTCCAACTTCCTGATCTCCTTTGTGATGAACTCCTACCGTTCCAAAGCTTGCTTCCTGACCTTCTTCTTAACGGGTCGCGCATGGGGGCAGACAGCAAGATGGTGCTCAATCACTTCCCTGGGAACGCCGGGGATGTCGGATGCTTGCCATGCAAACACATCGACATTCGCCCGCAGGAGAGTGACGAGCGCGCTTTCCTATTTGCTGTCAAGGGTGGAGCTTATGGTGAAAGCCCCTCCCGTGCCATCCTCCTTGACGGACACCTGCTTGGTCTCCGGTGGCGCAGCTCTGGATTTCTTGCTCTTGCCAGTGGAGCTCCCTGGCACATCCTCGACGGTAGCACAACACTCCGAAGAGGTGCGCTTGCTGGAGTGGGTGCGAGAGGTCTTGCCGGTCTTCTTCTTCCCTCCCGGGGCTTCAGCGGCAGGAACAAGTGCCTTGGCGGCAGCTGCTACAACCGCTTCCCGGTAGAGTAGGTCGGCGCAGATCAACGCATCCTTCTTGTCACAGGGAACGGTGATGATGGTCATCGGCCCAGGCATCTTTAGCGTGTTGTAGGCGTAATGCGACGCCGCCATAAACTTGGATAGTGCCAGGCGGCTGAGGATCCCATTGTAGGGCAAAGGGATCTCTGCTACATCGAAGACAATCCTCTTGATCCTGTAGTTCAACTCACCTCCAAACGTCACAGGCAGCGTGACTTTCCCCTTCGGTTGGCTCCTTCCCGGGTTGACCCCTTGAAACGTGCCCGTCTCCTCGAGGTCTCCGTCAGGAATTTGCAGCCTTTTGATCACCACGGGTGAGATCAAGTTCAGACCGGCCCCGCCGTCAACCAGCATCTTGTTCACCTTGAGGTTGCGTATCGTTGGTGAAACCAACAACGTCAAACACCCGACCGCAGTTGTGCGATCAGGGTGATCCTCGGCGTAAAAAATGATGGGCGTGCTGGACCACTTCAGTGGCTTCTGAGCGTCGAACGATGGCTCCACCGCTGTGATCTCACGCGCCCACTGCTTGAGCTGGCGGCGAGAAGTGTGCAGCGAGGCGCCACCATCGACGCACATGGCCTCCGTTGCCTTCTGAAACTCTTGCTCGCCGGACTCGTCGTCCTCGTCACGATCATCATCTTCTTGCTTCTTGTCGCGGCCCCAATCGGGCCTCTCTTCCTGGTTATCCTTGCCGCGGCGACCTCCTTGTCCGCCACGCTTCTTGCCGGATCCCTCGGCCCCATCCTAGCCCTTCTCCTTGTCCCGCCTCTCATAATCAGCTTTTTGCTTCTCAGCAAGCAGCTCGACTTGCCGGCAGTTCTGGAGATCGTGGCCCTTTGTGCGGTGGATCTTGCAGTATTGCTTGTCGGAGCCTCCTGGCTTGTCGGTAGCCGCCAATGCCCGGCGGGCGGTGCACCCAGCTATTTCCCTGTCGGGGTCGTCCGCCTTGGCCTTCTTGGCAGCACCGGTGTCCTCAGATCCCTCGATGGCAAGCACGGCCTTATCCTTGCGTTTCCTGTTGTGGCGCCGGCCCTTCTTTGTCGGGGCGGTGGTGTCTTCGTCCGTAGAGTCGGTTTCCGCGCCGGCGTCCTTGCCGGTGTACTTCCTTCCCTCTTCGGCCCGGGCGCATCTGTCGGCCATAACATAAAGCTCGGCCACATCCTTGACCTTGTTCATCGCCAGCTCTTCACGCATCTTGCGGTTGCGCACATTCTGATGGAACGCACTACTCACGGCGGCAGGATGAACATCTGGGATGTTGTATTGCACCTGGCTGAACCTTTGTATGTACTTGCGCAGGTTTTCACCTTCCTTCTGGGGAATGATATGCAAATCACTCGCCTGGCCATGAGCTTGGTGGCCTCCGGTGAAGGCACCAACGAACTCATGACACAAATCCGAACAAGAAGAAATGGAATCCGCCGGCAAGTGCATCAACCAAGACATGACATTGGGGTTCAGGGCCAACGGGAAGTAATTGGCAGGCACCTTGTCGTCGCGAGCCCCAGCGGCTTGCATCGCGATGGTGTGGATTCTGAGGAACTCCGACGGGTGGGTCTTGTTGTTGTACTTCTCGCCGACATCGGGCTTGAACGTACGGTGGGACAGCCACTAGAACTGCCGCAGCTCACGGGTGAAGGCCGGGCAACCCACCTCGTAAGGTAGGCCGCCGGATCCTCCCGGTGCTGGGTGGTCCATAGTGGGCCCCACCCGCCTATCTGACTGGTGGCGTGTATCATGTCGGCGCTCGATGGTGGTTCGAGCGTCTTCATGGGCTCGCTCCCAAAGGACATGGCGCTGGTCACGGTGGGTCCGTGGGTCGGACGACGCTACGGAGATATTATCACAAGCGTCGTCACGACAGACCGACACCCGCGGTGGCTGGCGAGGAGGAGGAGAGTGCACCGTGGCTGCAGCACCTTCGGCCCTTGCACCGCTGGTATGCGGTGGTTCGACAGAGCGCCGGCCTGAGGGCCCCGCTAGCTGTGGCTCGCCTTGGTTGGCGACGCCAACATGGCTCCGGATGGTGGCCCTCCAGTCATCGAGCTTTTCTGCAGTAGGAGGGAAGTCGAGGAGTAGCTGCACGCGCGCCAAAGCTTTTGCTGGCGTGGGTGGCGGCGAGAGCTGCGTGGACCGTGGCGCGCTTCGACTTCTAACCACGTTAGAAGGTGCTCTATCACAGTCCAGCGGCAGCGTGCCATTTTCGCCGGCACTTCGGCGGGCATGCTAGCCTCCTTCGTCTCGTAGATGATGCACATGACTCTTCCCACGGCGGCATCCGGGGTCTCCAGCGTGGTGGCGCTGCTCGTCGCGCGCTCCCTGGGAAGAGCGCGATGCGGGTGCCGGTGTGGGCATCCTGGAGGTTGCTGCGCCGCCCGTAGGGGGCACAGTGACACCCCTGGAGGGCCCCGCGCCTCCTGCGGGGGGCCCAGCCCCATCTTCGGATTTGGCGATGCGCGGCCCGTCGTCTGGCGCACGAACGATGCCGCTTGGTAGGCTCTGACTGCCAGGGCGATGCTGGTGTTCGCGGGCCGCGGCTCGGGTTCTGTCCGCAACCGGCCCGCTACTCGTCCGCACTGGCACGGGCCGTTCGGCTCCCGATGAGCCGATTGCCGTGATCGTCTTCTTCTTGGGAGCCATGGCGATGAAGAACTACTAGGCTAACTGCTAGATCAGATTCTCACGACTGCGCCCCCTACCTGGCACGCCAAAGATGTCAGGGAAACGACACCTATGGGATCACTGGAATCCCTTCTATGGTTGGCGGGCGCGGGGTTGTGAGAAGAGCAGGTTTGACAGGAAGCACACGGATCGTTTACCCAGGTTCAGGCCGCGAAGATGCGTAATACCCTAGTCCTGCTTTGGTGGATGTATTGAGCGTTCTTGTGTTCTTGAGCTAGCTACGGGGTGTAACTTGCCCAAAAGAGCCGAATCCCTCTCCTGGTCGCCTCGGTCCTCCTTTTATAGGCAAAAGGGGTCGCCACAGTGGCACATAGGAGGTGAAAGGTCTACAGTGCACGAGCTTATCGCCCGGCGTTACAGGACAAAGCGCATTAAATGCACTACTTAGGTGTCCATTAGCTTTATCGGGGACGGGAACGAGGCCCGTCCCGTCCGTCGCCGCCCCGCCTCGCATCGACACACGCCCGGGCCAGTGAAGCGTGCGGTGCCATGTAGGCAGACAGGATGCTGAGGTGGCACGGTGGTGGAGCCTTCACGAAGATCTGCATGCCACCACGCAGGTGCGTGCTGTGTCGGTGTAGAGGCCGCCCGTCGCCACACAGGCGCCTGCCTAGCTAGTTGAGCTAGCAGCTGCTTGGGAACGACGATGGAGTCTTGGCTGGTGTGGGCCTGGCTGGGGCCCTGCTGACACCCTCGGCAAGGGTCTTGCCGGGGGGCCCAGCAAGGGTCTTGCCGTGGACCTGCGGTCGTCCCCGACAAGGCGCTTGCCGGGGGTCTTGTGGGTTTCCTCGGCTATAATCCCGCCGAGGATCGCCGTCTTCTGGTCCTCATCTGATCTCATGTATCTATGATCTTAACAAAGATCTGCATGCCACCACAGAGGTGCCTCCCGAGCCCTGGGTCCAATGTAGTTGTTGGTGACGTTTGGAACCCTGGGGCTCAAGGGTGGCTCGCTCTGCCGGCGTCGGGCAATTTGCCCCGGCAAGCACCTCGCCGGGGCCGTGGAGGCCTCCCCGGCAAGGGTCTTGCCGGGGGAGTCCACCTCACCCTCTTGCTCTTATATGCTTCTGGTCTTGGTGTTGCTTTGTTTGCCTTGCGCTTCGGCTTCTCTCCGGCTTCCCTCCTCTGCCCTGCTAAGTGTGGTCGTGGCACGTGGCTCTGACTGCCCGTGCACAAGTAAAGGGGTCAAAAGGAGAGCCCCTACTTTTGTACACTGACAAGCAGCTAGGGGGGAATCATTTTTTCGCGAAATATGGTGGCTCGTCCGGTGGGTCCTAGCTGTCAGGTGGAGGAATCATTAGTTTCCGCGTAATAAGGAGGCATTTCCTTGTGTGCGGCCGTGGACCCAGCTGTCAGCCTCTCCACGTACAGTCCACTTGCAATGGTTGTCATTCATTGACTGTCGGTTCTATATCCGGCATATCTCGTAGTAGGGGTCCTAAGCTAGGCGTCTTGGAGCGATGGTAACATGGACACGGGATTTTTCCCAGGTTCGGGCCCTCTTGATGGAGGTAAAACCCTACATCCTGCTTTTGATTGTATTCATATGGGGTGTAGTACAAAGTACATGTATCTACCACGAGATTGTTCTAATGAATATTAGATGTTGTCTATTAACTAGCCTAACCTTGGTTTATATAACACACCAGAGGCCTAGGGTTTAGGATAGTCCTTTTCTTGTGTGCCAAGTCTTGAGGGATCTCCCTTGTATGCGGCATGGGCTGCCCGAAGTGTCCCATGAGTGAACCGCCATGGGGGTCATCGGCCCGATCCAGCTGGTCGGGAGACGACGTGGTGAGTACCCCCTAGTTTAGGACACCGTCAGTAGCCCCCTGAACCGGTCTTCATGTTGGGGATGCACCTCGATTCTTCTGAACTATTCTTCATCTTCGGTCGTCGGTCTTGAAAACCGATTCAACAAATCTTCCCATCTTTGATCTTGAGGATTTCCGAAGTGGATCCGAAGAGTTTACATGTTGACTATCCGAGGATCCCCTTTAAGTTATCGGCCTTTATCGATGCCTTGTTATTTTTACGCCCACCTCGGGTTTAAAGTGTTTCCCGTGCGGCGGTGTCTTCTCGCATCCGACCTCCAACGTCGGACTGCATTTGAGGTATCTTTTGCAGCCGAGCACCAATGCTCGACCGGTTCCCAGCTTCAATGCCAGAATGTATCCGAGCTCCATCGCCAGACTGTATCCGAGGTGTCATAGATTACCTCGGTCTTAAAAAGTTAAAAGGGTTCAAACGAGCTTAATGCCGGAGATGCCCTCTATGGAGCCAGCCACTTGCAACCGAGCTTTATGTCGGACTGCTTTCGAGGTATCGGATACAGTCGAGCACCAATGCCGGACTGTATCCGAGGTGGTGCACCACCTCGGCCATGGGCTGATTTTTGTGAATTTAATTCTGATTTGTGCAATGTATTCTCTGCCGAGATATATAACCAGTAGCCCTCCAGGTGTGTGTCGGCCAAAAATCCGAGATGCACATTAGAGGAGATAGTGATTGGCGGACAGGCCCTTGAGAGAGGGTTTTGAGAAGTCACCGTAATATATTAGGTTGATGCTGGATAAGTCCCAAATGGTACCTATTGTTGTTCGAAGACGCGTTTGTCCATAGTTCGGTCAAGCCGAACACTGAGCACTTTGAATTTTCTCTATTGAATAGGCAATACAGTAGCCCCCGAGACACTGGTCGGGTGGCAACACCAGATCAGGGGATCGATGTGCCCCTTTAATATTAGTAAATGATAAGCCCAAAACCAGTTGCCCCCGAGCCTTAATGTGGGCACAAGTGGCCGAATTAAGGATCGATATCCGGATTAAAATCACAATTTAAGTGGAATGACTCTGTGTATCCAAGTACTTCACATCATTAATGCTCGGATCCACATTGTACAAAACTTTGTTGACCGACCATCGGCTTCAACCTCCTCGGCTAGTAGCCGGGGAGTGTTTGTCCCACTTTATAAAGCCTTTATAATGGCAAAGTTTTACGACAAACAAGGCAATCCGGCCATACGGTTTTATAAACAAAGGTATGCGGAGAGAATGTACTATTTAACATAAGAATCATCTTCCAAAGAAAATAGTCCCCACTAGTAGAAAAAGGGGCTTTTGTCCCGGTTGGTAAGGCCCTTCAGTCCCGGTTTTTGAACCGGGACTAAAGGGTCGTTACTAATGCCTCTCCCCTTTAGTCCCGGTTCTTACACGAACTGGGACTAAAGGCCGCGGCCATGTGGAGCTCCACCTTTAGTCCCGGTTGGTAACACCACCAACCGGGACTAAAGGAAATTTTATGATTTTTTTTTTGAAATTTTTTGTTGAATTTGTTTTATTTTCAAATTTCTGAATTTTTTTAACCTCTAATCTCTAATCATCACCCTCATCACTGCTCAATTTATCCTCTAATCTCTAATCACCCCTCATCATTCCAAATCATCTAACTTCCCGAACGGTCACCCATCCTCCCACTCCACCAGCCTGAGCACGCTTAACTTCCGGGTTCTATTCTCCCTCGTTTCCAAGTCTGCACTTGTTGTTTTCCTGACAATAGTAAGATGTCAATCCTATTAACCCTCGGGAATTTTGCTTGATCATGAAGTGACACATTTCACTGTTTGAGTTTGAAACTATTGTTGTAAAAAACAATAATTATTTAGTAACACTAATATTTCTTGAATAATTAGTTTGACCATTGTTTGACCACACTTTGACCACAGTTTGACCAGATTTGACCAAAATTCAAAATAACTGAAATAATTATTTAGTAACACTAATGTTCTAGAATAATTAGTTTGACCACAGTTTGAATTTTTTTCGATTTTTTCCACTCTAGCTCTTAAAAGCCTCGTAACTTTTTTTCTATTAGGTTTTTGAGGATTTTGAAAATGTTTAACGGGGTTCCCCCGATTAAATTCGGATGTAACTTTTCGAGTAGATGATTTTTCATATAAAAAACTTTTTCATCCGAGTTCGTATGCAAAAGTTATGCCCATTTTACAAATTCCAGAGAGATTTTGCAAATCAACTCGAAATTCATATTTGTTAATTTTTCCAACAACTAGACCACATATCACATGGGAAACTTATTTTATTTTATTTTTGACATTTCCATCATTTTCTTTTGTTTTTTCTAAAACTGAAAAGGCGGTCCACAGGGGGGGGTAGAGTTTGACAATGGGACCTTTAGTACCGGTTCGTGCCATGAACCGGTACTAATGCCTCAAAGCCCATTAGTACCGGTTGGTGGCACCAACTGGGACTAAAGGTCTAACCTTTAGTCCCGGTTGGTGCCACCAACCGGGACTAATGGGCATCGCACCCTTTAGTCCCGGTACGTGACTGCACCGGGACTAAAGGGCCCAGGTGAACCGGGGCTAATGCCTTAGCCGCACGAACCGGGACGAATGCTCACATTAGTCCCGGTTCGTGACTGAACCGGGACTAATGTGAATACGGCCCTGTGACCAAAGCCCTGTTTTCTACTAGTGCCCGCTATCGATTCCTTTCTTTGGGTTGTCATGCCGACCATGATCGTGAAACCTCACCTCCGATCCATGCGGGAGAAAAATATTGAGGATTTAGTTTAGGGAAAGTTTCCAAACTATGTGGTCTTTAGCGAACCTAAATATTCATTTTCGTCGTTGCCGATCAATTATATCCTTTAAGATCACTAGCTTTCGGCTTCACCCAGTCTGAGGTACTAACTCGGATGACCCGGTAGTAACAATCACAGAGGTGCTCCCTTTACCACCTAGCCGAAAAATTGGGAACGTAGGAGTAAGCAGAGGAGCCAGGCAACCCAGCTTGGCCAAAATCTTAAGTCAAATTGATGCATATTTATGGCTTTATAACGATGATTACGGAAGGCAACCCTTGTATATTAAATACAAACGCCAATGATATGTTTATTTTGACTCTGTTGCGACCATTTATCACTTGAAAGTGGCCCATCGTTGGCTTCCACCCCCTTGTAGATGCTACGCAAGGTGTTTCCGTAATAACAAAACAACCCTTAGCCAACGTCTCGGTGCCCGAAGGAGCTTGTGTTAGCGGAAACAAGGCAATCAGATATGCGGGCTTTATAACATTCACTTAGTCATAGGAGCTTTAAACTGGGGAAGCTAGCTATGAGCCCCCGGTTAATGTTCGGCACTGATCAAAGTCTAGCCATTAACACTTCGGCCAATGTTATGAAAAGCCGATTGTTTAACACAGGGTAGTCGGTATCGATCTATAGTTTGACACCGTCATTGGATCACTGACCAGTTTACGCCTATTGTGACAGTCAGTTTTTGGATTTCTCCACTGAGGTGCTTAACCATTCTAGCTGGAAGCATGATCGCAGTGGTTCTCCCTTTGCACACCTAGCCGAACAAATCGAAACGTAGGAGGCAAGAACAAGAGCCGGGCAACCCAACTATTGACCGAAGACACAATTCGAAACCGATGCATATATATCATTATGTTGCGTGACACGCCGTTTCTAAAGATCAGGCAGCATCAGCAAGCAAGGAGCTGGCTTAAAAAGCTCCGGCCTGAGGGCTTTGTGTAAACGGTACAGCCCCAACGAGCACGCCGCGAGCGACATGGTACTGAGATTGTCCACACGCGAAACAATGAGCTTGATTACCTCTGTGGGGAGCGAATTCAAGCCACTCTTTCGGCGGACACTGCTCGGTTATGCCATTGTTAGTGCTTGGGTTTCGGAAGAGGGGGGAGGCTCCTTAGCGGGGATGGAAGATTGGATGATTATGTGCGGACAAAGATGGAGAAGGGAATATGTGCTACGGGAAGTGGACAGGTGATGATGACTACAACACGCCGCTTGACTTACGAGACACATACCAGCAGCGTAGGGTCATATCGATGCCAGACAACTTGCTTGAGTGACCACATTACTGGTACGCCCTACAGTACCTACTACTATGCCCTAACTTGCTTGAGTAGAGTAGTAGTGGAGTAGACTCTGCTCTACCACTAGCACCGGAGGAGTAGTATATTCTAATCTAAAATATTTACAAACTTCAATGCCCGAGCGTGGAACGACTACGAAGCGCCATTGGTGCTAACTCCAATCCCCAGCAAACGTTCGCTGGGACATGGCAGTTGCAAACGCCCGTGACGCAGGTACAGTATGTGTGTAACCGTGGCGGTTTTGTCAAATACTATGGCTTAAAAACAGGCCACCGTCGGATGGAAATCAGACGGTTACATGGGATTCGCCAGGATTGAGCTCGTGGCGAACAATCGCTAGATATCATTACTAAAAAAAGGCTAAAACACCCGGGGCTATAACTTGCATCGGCTGACCACTAACAATGATACTAACATACTGCTAGTCATGTACACTGTACTGACAGTGGAACCCATAGAGTACTTAGAATACAAGATTAAGGATGCAATTAACTTTTTATTGAGGATGAATCATACACGCAATTAACTCAAATGGACTGGACGTGACTCTATTGTTATCCACGGCAACCGGCAAATTTCCTCCCGCGGGCCAGAGTAGGTTTCTTGGTTCGCATGCGGGTTTAACAGAGGCGTTTGATGGAGGCGAGGAGGCGTGTTCAGCCCGGCGTGCAGGGGGCGGTGCAGTACTATTCGATTTGACAGCTACTAGTATATTATAAAAAAGAAACAAGAGTAGTATCGATAGAGATAAGAGTAGGGATAGAGACTAGGGAGGAGCACCATCTACTGCTTCGTGTGCTACTCCTGCACTCCATTCGGCGGCCGCAACGTCCCCTACAGCCACTCCCTCCTGCGCTCCATTCGGCAGGCGCTGTTGAAATTTGGGGAGCGCGCTCGTGCGACTGCTGGCAGCAACGACTTCACCGATGACGACTTCTTCCCCGACCTCGGCAACCTCTTCCTCAACAACATGGGCGACAACCTCAACGCCAACGGTACTGCTCCTGTCGCACCGTATGTGTTTCTATCCTTCCTGTTCGAAATCATGGTAGAATTCATATTTCTAGTCTGTGTCCTAGATTCGATCTGTTCATCTACTATGCTAGTCCACATGATTAGTTTAATCTCTGTTATAGCCTTCATGATTTATTTTGTGCTTATTCGCACTAAATCTCGTAGTAACTTGTTCATATATTGAACTGGCGCACCGTACCCTACAACCACTCCTATTTCATGGACGGCCTGGTCGAAGCCTCCAAGGAGCCCTTCGTCTACTGCTATGAGTGCCCGATGCTGTTTTGGGGCTTGCCGGCGGACCTATGTCATCAACTCATGCAGGCGTCCGTCTATCACTACTGGCCCGTGACAAAGAACATCAAGTACGAGACATGCTACCCATTCGCCGTGCCGGAGTCGCTGGTGGATCACCGCCGCCTGCTAGTCTCAGAGGAGGACGGTAGCCTCTTCCTCTTGATCGTGGGCACCTGCGAGGCCCGCGCAGGCTGCCGCCCCGTCTCTTTAGTGTGCATCAGGGGCGACGCCGCTGACGCTGACACTGGCACGAGGCCGATGTATGGGTGCGTGCTCTCTGTTACTGCCCCTCAGAGGTACGTGGGCACCCACACCAACTCCATGACGCTGACTAGGACTGTGCCGAGCTGGGACCTTCCCGCCGATGTGGACATGGAAGACGCATGGTATGATCCCCCCCTACATGATGAACGGGGACTCCAAGGAGGTTCACCTGGACATATGCATTACCAAGTTAAATGATGATCATTAGTCTTCGCTCAATGTAATCCGCTGTCTAAGCATGTGGAGACTTCTTATTTATATAGTATAGAACCTTCCATGCATGATCTTGCTCTATTAGAGTATCGCGCTTGAATAAAAGTTTATCCATTTATGGTTTAGTCTAGAATCTTCCATGTATGCTTTTGCTCCATTAGAGTTCTCGCTTTCCATTTATGAGATTAAGTAAGAATTTTCACTACAGTACTGGTGAAAGACTTATGATGAACCATTTCTTACATCTCCTCTGCCCCCTTCCAAGTCATCCTAATTTAATCCCTCCATCTAGGTGTATAAGAGCATGGTTAATACTTAATAGTATAGCCAACTGTTGACTATAAGAAAGTGCCATGTCATGTGTAGACAACATGTATAACAACCGATACTCAAAAAATAATTCTTAAAGATCATTTCTTGCAAAGCACAATAAGTGTTATTTCTTCACAAGTTTTGGATGCAGGTTGAACAGTTGAACGCTTTTGTTTGCAAAAGATACTTTGTATCTATTTCACCCAGATGTTTGTGAGCTCTAGAGATGAAATAATATCCGAAGAAACTTATCGATACCCGTTACACATGAGATGACCCCCACATCCTTTGTCAAAATAAACAACTCCCTGATCAATGCATTTCACTATTCCGTGGAATGCACGGGCACCTTACTCTAGATTAGTACGACCAAAAATTTAACTAACATTGTATATAGTACGATAAATGCTCATGCATGTCACCTAAAATTATATCATTGAAAACTATGTTCAAATACGAATCCAATGATATAGTTTGTGTTGACATGCACTAACATTTTGTCAGTTAAATGTTCAGTCAAAGTCAATGGGGGACTAATAAACCACGACCGATGTAGTACTAGTGTAGAGGGTCAACGCTGCACGGGAGTCTCACCCCGCTCGTGGCGCGGAAGTAAACCGTCATATCACAAAACCCCCCCACTCCTAGTAATAAGTCGCCTGGTAAAATAAACGGACAAGCAACCATCACACCCCTCCATCTTTTTTGCATTTCATCTCTCTGCATATACGTTCTCCGGTTCATCTCACACACTCGATCCCTAGCTACTACTCCTAGTATCCCTAGCTACTACTCCTAGGGCCAGTTCTTTTGGCGGCTTAAAAAATAAGCTGTCTCTTCCCCAACTTTTCCCATAAGACTAGTCACAGTGGAGAGCAACATTAAGGCGCCTCACTCATTTATTTGGGCTTCTAAACTACTAGTACCTCTGTCCTGTTTTATTCGTCACGATTGTAATTTGTGCTAAATTTTGACAAAAGATTTAACTGATAAAATGTTAGTGCATGTGACATGCACAAACATTTCATTAGTTAAATTTATGGTGAAATTTGACACAGATTACAATGGGGACCAATAAATCAGGACGGAGGTAGTAGTTATGGGATTACTAATCTAGAAGCCTAAAAGGACTGGCCCCTAGTACTCCTAGTAGTAGTACTCAAGTTGGAATTCCAATTGCACGGCACAACTTGTTAGGCAAAAATTTCGATACAGGGTGTAGGAAGCGGTTTGGGAATTTGCATGCCTTCCCGACCAGTGAGATACTCCGTACAAAGTATGATAGAGAAATAACCACAGAGAAGGAAGCTAAAAGTAAACAATCAAACGAGCATTTTTGCATTTGTTTTGCATTGAATCGTTTCACAAGCTTGACTAGTGTTGTTTTTCTACTTTTAGAAAAACCGCATCGTAATGTTAAAACGTGCATTTGCACGTACATAAGTAATAGTAGTACTCTCTCCGTCTAGGTGTATAAGTCTTCCCTCCTTCTTGGTCATGGTGCACAACCAAAGATGACTTATTCACCTGGACGGAGGGAGTAGCACAGTCTGCAAGCATATATAGAGAGAGACATGTAGTGCGATAGTATATAGTAAAGTTTGTGCTATATGCACGTACTTACAAAATGCATACAGATATACAAGGTTTCCAAACTTTTCCTTTTACATACTTAATTAAGGACGCTAATAATTCCTGAACAATCGGGATTTATCGTTTGCGTCCCAAAACTAATGAGACCGCCTTGTGAAACTAAATTATATTCCTAATAAAAGCCACGACGCTCGCAGGAGCGCTTGCGGCGCGCCACGAGTGCCCTTGTGCGCGGCCGTTTCCCAGCGCGCCGACACAGTGCCTGCTCCTCAGCCTCGCAACTCGCGAGGTGCCGATTGGCGGCTTGCCGGCGGGCGAGCGCGATCTCACCGGTGTGGTGATCCGGCCCCAATAGGTACTCCTCCTTGCTGGAAGCGTGCACCCGGTCCATGTACCGCCAAGCGTAGATGAGGCGCATGGGCTCGGCTGCACTCAGGGCTTTGGCATGAGCGTCCTCCGCCACCCTCACGACCCTCGCACGAGCCTTCTGCCAAAGAGCCAATTGCCCGACTCTCTCGGACGCGACATAGACCTGCCAGGCAGCTTGCCCCGCGGCGCGCTTCTCTTCCTTGGCCTTCTTCCCCGCCTCTATTTTCGCGCACTCTACAGGCAAAGCCTCCCACAAGGCGACATCCATTTCTTTTGAAAGCTCCTCAAGGCTGGGGGGCTCGGCGGGCGGCGCGGCGTTCTCCTCGTAGGGGGGAGCCGACGCATCCTCTGATGCACGTGCTGGCGAGATTGGGAATGCCGACGCGTCCACCTCGACGCGTCGCGTCGAGGAGCGGAACACCGATGCGTCCTCTGCGGCTAGTGGCGGCGAGGAACGGAACGACGACGTGTGACCATCCGCGCGGGGCATTGAGGGGTGCCTAGGGCTTGGGAGGGGCGATGCCATGGTGGTCGACGTGAGAGGGAGGGGGAGGAGATAGCGATGAACATGAGCGTTCTTACAAATGCCGTGGGAGGTCCAGTATTTATAGCGAGCAATAGCACACCTACGTAAGATATGGACTGAGCTTCACTGACTTAACTGCAGGTCCAGTTGCGTCACTAACATGTGGGGCCAAATGCCTGTTGGGCCCACATGTCAGTGACCCAATGCATCTGTTGTTACGTAACTGAAGCAGCGTCCCATAAGATATGTTGCGTGATTAGTGTAACACCTACCTGGGCATATTTGTTGGAGTAAATTACGGGGGAGGGAAGGTGTGGAAATATTGCTGGTCATAACGGATTGGACGAGTGCGGGGGGAGGAGAGTCATGCATGCAGATTTTTCCACACGGGGTGGAGTGGTGGGATTGCCGGAGGGAGAAGGAGAGTCAAGCAGGCATTCATATTTCAAGGTGGACTAAATTATTGAATGCGATGATTAAGGCTGGCCATAGTGGTGGTAATGTGGTATCTTACTAGCTGGTATCATGCACACGGGGATAGCAAACATGCTTATGTGACAAAGAATTAAAGAACAGAGGGGGGTTAGAGTAACATAGGTAGATACCGTATCATGTTAAATACTATGCTACTTTGTGTCATACATGGCACTATAAGGTAGTCCCGTATCATACACTAGTATCGTGCACATGATACTAGTATATGATACTTTCTACTATGAGTAGCCTAAAGAGAATATTGACTAATCTCTACTCTCTATTTCGACTCTTATCTCTATTTTCTACTCTATATATTTATTACTCCTATAAAAATTTCAGTTGGTGGTGATGGTGTGTCTACCTCTGGAAAACATGAGCCGTTCGATCTACTTAGAACCAACGGCTGAGATGTGTGTGCATAGAGACATGGCCTTGCCACCGGAGGTAGCAGATATTTACCCACCTATGCCATTGTATAAAATACAGAACTACTCATTCCAGCCTCACTTCCTTTCTGGTTCATCTCCTTGCATTCTTGCCGGCAGCGGCAAAGGTTCCTGAAGATGGAGTCGAGACTCTAGAAACCACTGCAAAAACTATTCCACCGCCTCTATCTTGGTAAGAGTAGGTGAAATTTTTGAATCGGGCCCTTTAAACTAGAAGGGAGTAATAGCTAACCTTGTTGTGATGACTAGATAGGACATGGCACGTTCCTGGACGGAGGAACAATCTCCATTGTGCATTTAAGTTTTGTCTGAAGTCAATGTACCTCTACTTTGACCAAACTTGTAGAAAAATGTATCAACATTCAGAATGTCTAATCAATATTTTTATACTCATTATAAAACGTAGTTTCATAAAATATATATTTGGTATTGTAGATATTGATATTTTTAGTGTAAATTTGGTCAAAAACTTTGGAAACTTCGACTTGACACAAATCTTACGCGGAGTAAAAAGGACCAGAGGGAGTATCATGCATGCGGAGTAGGTAAAAAAATTGCTCTTTTATAGCCGGTCGAAGTCTCAAAGGGCGTGACCGTGTGAGGGAGGCGAAGGTCATGTGAGGCGCGACGGTTGATGGAATTAAGTGAACTTACATCCACGCGCCGGCATAGCGTGCGAACACGCAGAAGCTATACCGTCAGGCCTACGATATGGGTCTAGTAGACATGACATCTAGTGGGTCCCGCATAGTACTCAAGAACTCTTTGGGGGCTTGCAGCCATTTATCCAGCGGGCAAGCTAACAACCCCATGCCGTTCGCACGCCCTACTCGTCCCCGTCTTCTACCTTACAATAGTTTGCTCCCAGTCATCCCGTCCTTTCACATTACACCAGTTCAACTTCTCCTAACCCTCCTCCAAAATCCATGGCCTCCCAAATCTCCATGGTCGCCACTGAGTACCAGGCTAGATCCATCACCGGCGATGAGTTCATCGACATCTACATCCGTGGATCCGTGACGGTGAAAGCATGCCTTGCTCGCTTCCTACGCATGTTCAACAGTTCAAAGGATGAGTGGGTCGTTGGGCTAGATGTTGAGTACACCACAGTCTTGGAAAGTGAGAAGATTCTAAAGGAGGCAGAGGAGAAGAAGCCCACCGTGATCCAGGTTTGCGTACATAACGTGTGCTTGGTCTACCACATATGCCATGCCAGCGTTGAGTGCCAGGATTTTAGGAACTTCCTCAATGACGAAAGAGTGAAATTCGTTACTGTAGACTTTAGGAACGACGGGGATGTCCTGGGTCGGATAGGCCTTGTTGTAGGCCAGCCCTTCGATCTCCAGAAGGCAAGCCAGGTGTACTCCTCTCAGCCTTCAATGCTGACCTGGCAGCAACCATGATTGATCCTTCGTACGCTCAACTGAAGAAACCTCACCACGAGTTTCATCATGCATGGGAGTCGAAGACAATAGATGAAGATCACATCCTGTACGAAGAAATGGATGCCGACCTTTGTTTAAATATCTACAAGGGTTGGATGAAGAAGCAGAGCCCAATGTCCGGTTCAAGCAAAGAAGCATCGTCGAAGAGGAAGAGGAAGAGGGACGAGGAAGAAGTCGAGGACGTGGACTCAGACTTCGAGTAATGTGGCAGTGCCGTCGCTCATGCTGGTTCTACTGCAGTGTCAAGCGGACTAGTTGCTTAGTTTTATTTCAGGGGTGTGTTGTGCTGAGCCCCCAGTAGAACTATGTTTATGTTCTTTTCTATTATTTGAACTCTTTAGTACGGACAGTATAGTATGTCTTACTATTGTTCTTCTTGTAGTTGGTACTACTGCTCGTATCTTCGTGTTCCTACTATACTTAATACGTTCGTACTAGTAGTATAATTTGGGTGAGTCAATTTGTGAAAGAAGTTCAACGGAGCGAAGGAAGAAGACGATAGAGAAGCTACCGCGGTATCTATATTAGGGTGGCAGGGTGCCCATGATCTATATTATGAGTGTTGGGTGTGGATTGCAATTCGCCAGAAAAATGGATTGTGCCCGGGATTAAACGGATGGCGGGGGTGGGGGAGCATGGCAGTGGCAGGCGGTTCAGGGGAGGGCGGGGCAGCGGCGGCAGGCGGTTAGGCATGTGGCGGGCTAGCGGCTCGATGCCAGAGAGAGAAGATGAATAGTGCACCAATTTCAAAGATTGAAGAAGCCCTTCTGGCCATCCATGTAGCATCCAACGACTCACAAGAGTGGACTGACCCAAATTGCTCCTTCAGATTGCAGGATCCACGTGGCATTCAAGGTCTCGAAGGTAGATTCCGCGTCCGCATACGGTTTGCGGGCTCGCCGTGGCCACGACCGGCTTCCGCCGCGACAGCCACCATGCGCGCCTCCTCGGCGCAGGCGGAGACGAAAATGACACGCTAGCTCCTCCTCGCCGGTGTGCTGGAGCACGCGCTCGTCCTCCTATTCGTACGCTGGGTGCATAGACGCGGCTCCACCAGCTGCTCGCGTGCTTGGTAGCGCGGCGGCATCGCGAGGAGGGACTGCAGACGGCGTGAGCGGGCGAGCCTTCGGCTTCATGGCACAGGGATGGCGGCGACACGGCGGTGATGGGCGAGAAATGGTTGGCCGAAGCAGGCGGGCGCCGGCATGCGCAACGGCAGTGGCGGCATATTGATGAGTGCGCGTATGGGAGCTTAGTTTAGTTTTATATAGGGTTGGTGAAACTTAAAAGAAAACCGTACTAGTACACGTAAACATTAGACCGAGGCAGTGCTTATATTAGTTACCACAGCCACGATACAGAATCCTGTGCAAGCGCGTGAACTGCGGCCGCGCGGTCGATTGAACGGTGCATCACCGTGTCACGCTCAAAGG
Organism: Triticum aestivum; assembly: GCF_018294505.1. NCBI lineage: Eukaryota > Viridiplantae > Streptophyta > Magnoliopsida > Poales > Poaceae > Triticum > Triticum aestivum. Next base: position 282,884,684 of record NC_057805.1, read on the forward strand.
ACATGCACCAAACCTTTTTGTGTGTGTGAAAACAATCCCTGAATATTACTCAACTTTTTTCCTGAAAAAGTTCTTCACGCTACAATATTTCCATATATTTTAATCTAGCTTCAGTTCTTGTTTATTTGGATTTGGACATTTTAGGTGCGCCCTCTTTTTTTAATACTGATTTTGTGTGTGTGACCGAGAGAGAACGTGTGTATGTGTCCATATGTGTGTTGTGGCGGAAGGGCAATGTGGAGACGGTGTGCGTGTGATAGAGACATAGAGAGGTGTGAATGTGCAAATGATCATGCATGAGTGAGACATAGAGAGATGCCGATACGTTGTGTATATATGAGAGAACGGTCTTCTATTTGTACTTGTGTGTGTGCGAGAGAGAGAGAGAGAGAGAGAGAGAGAGAGAGAGAGAGAGAGAGAGAGAGAAGAGGATCCGTAACACAACAACCATCTCTCACGATTCGTCCGTCCCTTGCACGATCGCATGTAACACATGCATCAACGCACACATTTTGACACCCTCATCCGGCCCCTGCCCACCTCAAGGCCCGCACATCGCTCTCTATCTCGCACGCGCAATCTCTTCGTGAAAACCCTATTTAGCATGTAGCATTCCATCACATACACACACATTTCACTCCATAGGTTCGATTTCTCGCAATATCTGACACACACACACACACTGCACACGCACTCCCCCTCCCCCGAGCACACAATTCATCCCCATCCAAGTTTATATAGTGACCACTCTCACTTGTGCTTCTCTACACCCCAGCATGCACACCACCTCAATCTTCAAACAGGGCATCGAGGAGATCGAAGACGGCGACCACACAGCACTGGAGAATGCGGGGTCATTTGGATGCAGGATGATGTGACGACGGATGACTGACTCCTCCCCCCCCCACTCTCTCTCTCTCATGCAGTCCATCTTTAAGTCATACCGAACCATTTTTTAATTTTCTCACGAAACCCCCTGACATTTTAGGTAATCAACCCACCGTCCATATTTAAGTCATACGAATCGTTTTTTTGTGTTTTAACAAAAAAAACCCGACCTTTCGGTTAATCAATCTGTAGTTTATCTAAAACGAAATTATCCATATCTTTTAAACCGTAACTCCGATTTTAACATATTATATATGAAATTTGATTAGAAAAATGTATAGAATCTAAATGTGCTATTACTTGTAGCAGTTAAATATTTCTAAACTATTAATTTGGGTGCAAACTTAATCTATAATCCATGGTCCATTTTTCTTTCACACTGGCGGCGATCCAAATTGCAAATAAACACACATTAAAACATATTAAGAGGAAAAAAACATTGATAACCATGCATGCACAACTCTAGAAAACCTCGCAGCAAAAAACAACATTTTTCTCAACTTATTCTGAGCGATTGGGTGCGTGCATGCGTGCGAGCACGCGCGCGCGCGTGTGTGCGTGTGTGTGTGAGAGAGAGAGACGCCTTAGGACTGACCACATTCAACTACGTTTTCGTTGTGTAAGCAATGAGACCGCCGTCGGGAACACAAATGTGATGCCATTTTAAAATAAAAAACGTCTACCTATCAGGGTCTCGAGTCGTGGTTATTGGGTTAAGAGCGTGTGTTTTTTTTTCTGTCCCGTTGCAACGCATGGGCTCTTTTGCTAGTTCACTACAAACTAAGAAAACAAATGTGTACTCCCTCCGTTTTTATTTAAGTCCGCGTATTAACATTGGTCAAAGTCAAGTTTTGTAAACTCTCAAAAAGTTTATAACAAAAAATATTAACATACAATAACAAATAAATACCATTAGATTCATTATTGAATGTACTTTCACATCATTCATATTTTTTATAGTAAATGTTTATATTTTTTTTTATAAACTTGGTCAAACTTTAGGAAGTTTGACTTTGGTCAAACCTAATATGCAGAGTTAATAAAAACGGAGGGAGTACTAGTAGTTACTAGTACTACAAACTACTAGTACTACACGCTAGTTGCTTAGCCCAATCACCCAACACGCCACACGGGGAGTTCAGTGTCACAAAATTTTCAGGTCGACAGGAAAATCTCCCGCGACCCTGATTCGAGCAGTGCGAAGTTACCATCATAGCCTTCGGAACAAGCCTACGGATGATGCTTGGTAGGTGGCTGTTTTGGTAACTTCAGGTACACCCTACCCAGTCAACCCCACCCCGGCACCCAGAGTAGTACACCTAAATACTCCCCATTTTCTATCCCCACCGCAAAACAGACTTCCCCATGGCACCGCAGCCTTCGTGCTCCTCCCCTTCTACATCGGCGCACTCTTCCACCGCAGCGCATCTGCCTGATCGACAACCTCGTACGCTGCACTGGAGCTGGTCCACCGTCATTGTCGTACATGGAGCCTCTTCCCCGGCACCGTCTTCCATGGTCTCGGATCAGCTTCCCGGAAGCCGACACCAAGCGCAGAAGCACCACCGTCGTGGACAATGAACTGACTCCCATTGCCGACCATCATGCACAGAGGCGGCCACGACCATCGTACTACTCCTCGATTTGTAATGTGTGTATTGAATCTCTTAGTAGTACGTGTGCAGTTCCAATTTTGTTCATACCTACCCTTCAAATTTCCTGGTTGCTATTGTTCCCGTAAAAGTAATTGGTTATAGCCTCCATTGTCCAACAGAATATCAGCTTGTAATTATGCGTCGCTCCTATATCTCGATGTGCTTGGGTAGGTTCTTTATCTGCAACCAGTAGTGTGGCAAATGATGGAAAGTTCTTTAGAACTAGCAAGAAGCCCATGCGTTGCATGGAACATCAAGATGAATTTGTATGAGTAGTTTATCTTGTGGGAGAAAAGGATGAACGAGGGAGCCTTATTTACAAATGTGGAGAGGGGTGTGGGTATCTTTACGCAAAATTGCCATAGTTTCCTTCCTCTCCGTCTGATATAAATCGGACGACCTATATTGCAGGATGTCAGGCACACAATCATCACCACCTCTATTTTTTAAAAGACTTGAGAAGTAGAGATATATATTAAATATAAAATAAATATAGCAATAGAGAAGAGAGTAGAGATAGCCGGGTTGTCGGGAAAGGATCGTGCACGGGAAAAAGCGGTCGGGCGCGCGGCGTCCGACGTGCTTTATAAAATCCAACGCCCTCCCACCGCTCTATGCCTTGCCACTGCTCTCTCCCCGCTCTGTGCCTCGCCACCACTCTCTCCCTGCTCTATGCATGGCCACCACTCTCTCCCCGCTCTGCGCCTTGCCACCGCTCTCTCCCCGCTCTTTCTCACCTCGCTGTCGCCGCGCCACCATGCCGCCTCGTCGCCGGCAAACTTGGGGATACTGCGGCATCAGCGCGCGGCCCTCCTGTGGCTTCTCCGCCGGGATCCGATTCCGCGGGATGCGCCTCGGCCTCGGCAATTTCGACACCACCCACGAGGCCGCCCGCGCATACGACGCAGCGGCATGGCGCCTCCGGTGGCCTCATAAAACATTGAACTTCCCCAACGTGCCGACGCGGGAGCGGGCGGAGGAGCTCGCGCCTCTGCCATGGCTTTTCACCAACGAGAATCATCGCGACAATTGGAGGCGGGAGCACCGTCTCGGCATCGCCGAGATGGACGAGGAAGCCATGGCGCTGTGGCGCCAATGCTTCCCGCAGGACATCATCAACGAGCGTGAGTTCTACGTGCAAAGGAGGGCGGAGATGGAGAAGAGGAGGGCGAAGCGAGCCGCCTATCGCGAGGACAAGCGTACTGTCACGCCCAATATGCGATACTATCCAAAAGGGACTCGAAGGTCCCACCAAGGATAGAACCGCATATTGAAACGCTTTTGCAAGGTGGATATCATTACATCAACATTGCATAATATTTGGGGATACATACAAGGCATACAAATGCCGCAAGAATACATCAACACATCATACGTAAGATCAACATCCCACTACGGATGAAACATAAACAGAAACTCAAACGACATCCACCCTGCTAGCCCAGGCTGCCGACCTGGAACCTATCCCCTGATCGAAGAAGAAGCAGAAGAAGAACTCCAAAACAAGACATCGCTCTCGCGTCATGATCATCGTAAAACCTGTACCTGCAACTGGTGGTGTAGTAATCTGTGAGCCACGAGGACTCAGCAATCCCATTACCATGGGTATCAAGACTAGCAAAGCTTAATGGGAAAGGAAGGGTTAAAGATGGTGAGGTTGCAGTAGCGACTAAGCAATGTATGGTGGCTAACTTACGCAAATAAGAGCGAGAAGAGAAGCAAAGGAACGGTCGTGAACTAGCAATGATCAAGAAGTGATCCTGAACTCGTACTTACGGCAAACATAACCCAGAAACCGTGTTCACTTCCCGGACTCCACCGAGAAGAGACCATCACGGCTACACACGCGGTTGATGCGTTTTAATTAAGGTCAAGTGTTAAGTTCTCTACAACCGGATATTAACAAATTCCCATCTGCCACATAACCGCGGGCACGGCTTCCGAAAGATAATACCCTGCAGGGGTGTCCCAACTTAGCCCATGATAAGCTCTCACGGTCAACGAAGGATATTCCTTCTCCCGGGAAGACCCGATCAGTCTCGGAATCCCGGTTACAAGACATTTCGACAATGGTAAAACAAAACCAGCAAAGCCGCCCGATGCGCCGACATCCCGATAGGAGCTGCACATGTCTCGTTCTCAGGGCAACACCGGATGAGACATCCTACAAGTAAAACCAGACCTCGAGTTTCCACGAGGTGGCCCCGCAATCTACTCAGTTCGGACCAACACTTAGAGAAGCACTGGCCCGGGGGGGTTAAAATAAGATGACCCTCGAGAGAGCGACTCCCTAGGGAAAAGAAATAGGCTGGACAAATGGTAAAACCAAGGTTGGGCCTTGCTGGAAGAGTTTTATTCAAAGCGAACTGTCAAGGGGGTCCCATAAATCACCCAACCGTGTAAGGAACGCAAAATCCGGGAACATAACACCGGTATGACGGAAACTAGGGCGGCAAGAGTGGAACAAAACACCAGGCATAAGGCCGAGCCTTCCACCCTTTACCAAATATATAGATGCATTAATAAAATAAAAGATATTGTGATATCCCAACATAAACATAATCCAACATGGAGCAATCTTCATCTTCACCTGCAACTAACAACGCTATAAGAGGGGCTGAGCAAAGCGGTAACATAGCCAAACAACGGTTTGCTAGGAAGGGTGTCAAAGGTTAGAGGTTCATGGCAATTTGGGAGGCTTGAGGAACAAGTGAATAGGTAGCGCAGCAAAGCGATAGAACGAAGCAACTAGCATAGCAATGATAGTAATGAGATCCAAGGTGACGGTCATCTTGCCTGAAATCCCGCTAGGAAGAAGAACGAATCCATGAAGAAGATGAAGCCACGAAGACGAACGAATCCTCACGATCGCAATTACACGGGAACTATCGAGAAGAAGCACACAACAAGGTAAACACACCACACAAGAACAAGGCATGATGCTCAACCAAGAATGATGCATGACCAGACTATATGACGCTACTCGTGACAAGAGAGGATGCATACAAGAACAACACATCAAGGCAAGTTTAAATGAGGCCGGAAACAACATATAACAATTCCGGTAAGTCCTCATATGCAAATTTCAAAATTGGTCCAGAACTGAACAAGCATTAAGTTGAAGTTGTTAAACAGCAAGTTAAATAGCACCATGATGATCTACACGAAATTCTAGTCAAGTTACATATAAAGTTCATTAGATTCGGAGCTACGGCCTAGAAGATATGAGCAAAACAAGCATGGCATTGATGCAAAATGCATACAAACATCAAGCAAACACCTCAAAACAAGGATGCAACATGATAATATGAGACTACATGCAAAACTAAGCAAGTTTCATATGGAGCATGCTCAAAACGGAGCAACGGTGCAACACATACACTCCAAACAAGACATAGCAACAATCTGGCCAAAACAGCAACTAGGCATATAGCAATCATCAAAACAATATGCTACAGCAACTCAACATGAAAAACAAAAGGCATGGACATGAAGTACAGGTAAAGCACAACAAAACATGAACACTGAGCTACCTCCAGAAATCACTAGAACATGCTCAAAAGGACATGACAAGATTGCAAATAATAACAGGTTCAGACTTAGCAGAAATACTGGACATGACAGAAATAACATCAGGTAGCAATGTTCAGGGCACGAAATCAACATGCTACAGGAACTTAACATGCCAAAGCAAGGCATGGAATGAATCTACTCAAGGCATATAACAAATGTCCCTTACTGACCATAAGCCAAAAAGGACCAGAAGATATGATGGCAAGCATGTAAACATAGCAAGTTTCATGTAAACTTAGCAGAAAACAGAGCATGGCAGAAATATTAATATGTAGGCCTCTTTGTGAGCTTGATGCACTCACTACAGAGCAATGCATGACAAACCAAGCATACCTACAGCAAGATGGCATGTTTATCAAGCTAACCATGGCAAGAGAAATAGCATAGCATGTATGGATCAACAACAATAAGCTTGGCAAAATTGCGTATCATGTTAAGAATCTGCCAGAAATATTTTATAGCAAAAGTAGAGCAAGATTGAGTCATTCTATGGCACCCCATAATTGCAAACAAAGACAGGAATGGATCAATTACAACTATAGCTACAAAACATCCTTACTGAACATCTCCAAAATATGCATGGATATCTCTGTAACATCAAGTTAACATGGCAACAAAATTACAGCAGACAAGGACCTAGAGAAATCACTAAGTCTCTGAAATCAGAAACATTACGGGACCTACTTTGCATGCTTGTGCTAGTGACCATAGAGATCACACAAATACATGGCATATACCCTTGGAAAGATGGCATAGCATACTTCAAAACACATGTAGAGCTCATGCTCAAACGATGTACAGAATAAATGATAAAAAAAATGACAAATCTCCAAGTTCTGTTAAGAACCAGAGAATAACAGCAACTAGCCCTCTCCCAACAGAGATTTGGGCATCAATATGACCTCTAATGAACATGGTGCAATTGAGAAAAATGAAGAGCATCAGGAGACGAACAATTCTACATATTGCACGCGCGAATCGGAGCTACATGCAAGAAGTTATCGCAACTCGAACAGGAGCACATGCTGAAGAAGTTTAGGGACTTGGAGAAAAGAGGGGGGTCGAGGAAAGTCAACGCCGTACCAGATCTCGATCGGGCCGGCTCCTCGAGCTCGGGCGCTCGCCGGCGGGAGGAGAAAGGAGGAGGGAGGCGGCTTTCGTCGGCGGGGAAGGAGGAGGCGAGGCGTCACCGGCGGCGGCGGAGATGGCGGTCGGCGGCGGGGCGACACATGGCGGCGGGGCCGGTCGCCGGCG
>NC_057805.1:282892425-282898506 GCF_018294505.1 Triticum aestivum
GACGGCGGGGGCGACGTGGCGTGATGCCACTGGCTGGGAGCGGCGGCGGGATCTCGTCCGGTCCGGGACGGACATGTCCGGCGGGCGAGAGGGGAAAACTAGGGTTTGGACTGCGGGATTTCGGGGGAAGAGGCAAATATATAGGCAGAGGGAGCTAGGAGAGTCCAAACGAGGTGCGGTTTTCGCCCACGCGATCGTGATCGAACGACCGAGAGCATGGCGGAGACTTAGTGGGGTTTTGGGGCTGTTTGAAAGGGGTTTTTGCTGCAATACCAAAACGGACTTTGCGGTTACCCGGTTAACCGTTGGAGTACCAAACGACCTCCAAATGGCACGAAACATGACCGGTAGTCTACCCGTAGTGAACCAAGGCCACTTGACAAGCCTCGGCCCATACCGAGAAAGTTTGACACCCGCACACGAGAAGAAGACAAAAGGGGCCGCCGGGTGACATAGGAGTGCCGGATTGCAAAACGGACAACGGGGAAAATGCTCGGATGCAAGAGACGAACACGTATGCCAATGCAATGCACACGATGACATGATATGAAATACAGATGATGACAAGGCAAAATGCAACACGCCAGCAGATGACATGGCAACGACAGCGAATAACTGGCAGACACCTGGCGCATCGGATCCGGGGCGTTACACGTACGCAAAAAGGGGCCGCTCAATTCAACATGAGGCTAGGAGCAGCGTCACCTTGGGAATCTCGATGACGATTGGTATCTTCACACCTACATTGAGTCGTCGGAGGAGGACATCTCCGAGGAGGAGTTGGACGACGAGGAGTAGTTGAACTATCAATTTTTTTTATGTATCTATGCTATATCTATGCTGAGAACTATCTATGTCTCTACTTCTCGATCTCAGCACTCCGGGCCCGCAAAAACTGGCTATTCTCGGCGTTGTAAACGCTTTTTTAAAGCGCCGCGCGTTGCGCTTCTGTTGGAGATGCTCTAACATGGCAGACGAGTGCTTTAATGTTTCCCACAAGATGCGTGAGTATTACTAGTATATTTTTCTTGCCATGTTGAGATTTTAAAACCACGAGTGCGAACATGCAGAGGAGCAATGAAGACCAAACACAGGATATTGGGGACATCTTCAAGGAGTGTGGCAAGTTAAAGAGGAGCTGCACGGAACCTGTAAAATGAGCTTTGGTTAGTAACACCATTTCAATTACTTTCATTTAGCCTCATTTCTTCGATGTGTATATGTTGTAGTTTCTGTTTCTCTTAGCCTCGTGTTCTTTGATGTGTAATCAGGATACTCTTAATCGTCCTAATGCTTTCGTTTTTAACTTGATGTCAGAGGTGGGTGTTCTCACCTTGTATCTGTTTTTATATTTTCCCTTTGAATTCACTTCTCCGAGTCCTGTTTATCTGGCTTCTATTAAATGGATCCGGGTTGTTCCGAGTATTGATCTAAAAAAGAAGTAACTTCATGTCAGGATGCAGTTCCTGCGAGGAGGGAAGTATGGTCAACCTCGAGATCATGTTTCCAAAATGAGGCTGGGTTACACACAAGGTGCCCATTCCCTAATGATGCTGGATTAGACACAATGTGCAAATTCCCAGATGATGCTGGATTACACACAAGCCAGGTGGAGTCGTCAACTGTTCGTGTCCTCGTGGCTCTAGTAAAGGCTGAAAGAAAGCATGCAGCAGCCCTTGAGAATGTAGCTGAGTTCCTGAAGAAGCAAAAAGAGCAATCAGATCCTCTCTTCACCCAAGCCAAAGAAGAGATGGAAGAAGCCAGAAGGAAGCTAGCAGAGGCAGAGCAGGCTAGGCGTCTCTTGCTATCTAAAACTGTTGTCAATACAAATTTTCCTTCATAATAGCTAGGTTCAAATGTTTATCCAGTCAGCATGCCTGTTGTGATGTCCGTGCATCTACTGATGTGGCACACAATAATTTTATTTTGGGTCATGTAATAACAACAATTACTTTCCAAACAATAACAGACGAAGCATTGGACATGGTATAGTTCACGCGCAAGCCCAACATTCCAAGTTCAACTTCCACATCAAACTCATGTTCACAGATATCTGCACATTCATAGATAATGTCCACAACCATGATTCACTTCAAAGCCAAAAAATGTGAGGAGAGTTATAAATAAAGAAAAACCTCTAGTTCCTACTACGAGTGCAAGCACGACAAGTCAAGACCATGCGTAATTAATTATATTTTGGTCATTTTTTGTGTTCTAAAATGCCGGCCGGCTCGCGGAAGGACGTGTTACCCGCACACGCGCGGATTCAATGGAGGAAGGCGGGGCAGTCTGAAGCCGGTTGCCTGCGGCGAGGAGGCGTGTTCAGCCTGGCCTGCAGCGAGTGGGGCCCTCTTGGCTGGCGCGCCAGTTCAATGCCTGCGCTATGAGAGGTCGCGTCCGTGTCAGAGCAATCACTCCCTCAAGTTCTTTTTTGTTTTGGTATAACAAAATCTCGTTTTTCATTCACATTTTACAAGTAAAATTCGTGGACAAACTTTGACACAAAATACGATGGGGACTAGTAAACCAGGACGGAGGTAGTAGTTTTTTTATCAAAGAAGGGCTTCCCCCTTCTAATTTTTATTACTGAAAACCAACATCAAAATCATAATATTTTCCCTAGAACTACCAGGTTCAACATCTCGCAACATAAACCCATACAACCATACGCCAAGGAGGTAGTATTTATGAATTCCATTTTCGCTCCACCAATCGTTCAAAAAACTACTTAGTACTTATAACGCGGCATTGAAAATCGGAACTCTTACCCCGCTAAAAAATGATATTTTAAACGTGGTTACTCGATCAGTGGAAACTGGCGAGCCACCGCCTCCAGGTCGTTCACCTGTGGTCCCGACCATCAACTCCTATGGATCAAATTATCACGTGAGCTGACTATTCCTACAAAGGTGCGCTCCACCACGTACCCGGTACCCACGCATGCAGCAATCGTGCACCTAGGGTTTTAGGGTTTATTTGTTAACGGTGCCTTTACGTAACTCTCATGTATGTGAGACAGTGAGAGACTGACTACGTGCGTGCGCCTCTTCTCTTCGTATATGTACTCCACCGTTTTTCAGGTGTCCAAATGATTATACGGTAGTAATAACTACTAGCAATGTGCCAATGCATTGCCACACGATATAAGTAGATTAATACATATTCACCGATTTGATAGAAAGAAGAGTCTAGTTTTGAAATACGTATATCACTAAAAATATGGTATGTTTCACTCAAAATATATTCCTTTGGCGGTTTTGATGAGATAAGGGACGAATGTGGTTGGTTTCAAGATTCAAGAAGTGGTATATCTCTAATTTCTACTCTTACTAGCAAGAAGATCTTGTGGGAGAAAAGGATGAACGAGGGAAGGCCTTATCTGCAAATGTGGAGAGGAGTTTGGGTAAATTGTCATAGTTTCCTTACTATCCGTTAGATATAGATCGGACGGCCTATATTGCAGGATGGCAGGCACACCGTCATCACCGACTATGCTTTTTATAAGAGTAGAGATAATAAAACAGAGTTAGTGATGATGGTGTGCCTGCCATCCTGCAATATAGGCCGACCAATTTATATCTGACGGATAGGAAGCAAACTATGGCAATTTTGCAAAAAGATACCCACACCCCTCTCCACATTTGCAAATAAGGCCTTCCCTCGTTCATCCTTTTCTCCCACAAGATAAACTACTCATACAAAAGCATCTTGATGTTCCGTGCAACGCATGGGCATCTTGCTAGTTGTTGCAAAAAGCCCATGTGTGGGTGTTGTGCATGTGAGAGAGAGGGAGAGTGGAGGAGGACGGAGTGCATGTGTGAGAAAGACACAAAGAGTGTGTGTGCAAGAGGTATCAGCTTAAAATGAGGCGATAGTGTGTATGCACGATCGAGAGGGCGTGTCTCAAGAAGTGACGAAAAATCTACATAGATACAAGGAGCGCGAGAGAGACATGTACGCAATAGTGGAAGCACGAGTGTGCAGGTGTATAAACCTATCTGGAGGCTAGTCGATTAATGTTTGTGAGAGAAATACATGTCGGGGGTGCAAAAGCGAGAGTTTTGTGTGTGTGTGTGTGTGTGTGTGTGTGAGAGACGGTAGTCAGTAAGGGGAGTGGAAGCAAGAGTTGTGTGTGTGTGGGTGAGAGAAAGGGGGAGTTTGTCTGATCGGTAAACAAATGAATAATGCCGGTTTTATAATTGGGATGGAGACGGAAAGGAGACCGCAAAAAATGTTGTGTCTGCGGGAGAGAGTAATTTTAGTGGTATGAGTCATATCTAGAGAGATATAGGGTGTGTGAGAGAACCCCATAGAAAGACAAAGTGAAAGACGAGTGAGACTGTGTGTGTGGCGGTGAAAAAGAAAGCTTAGGTACCTAGTGATACTAGAGAACGCTAGAGACGTGAGAGATAATGAAAACCGTGTAATGTATAATGATAGGGAGAGTGTGACACTTCTCAAGGGAGACGTCGAGAGACCATGTTTGCGAAAATAGGAGAAACATGAAGTGAGCGTGCGGGTGAGCTAGAGAAAAGAGAGTGATAGCTACATGAAGGAGCATGTGAGAGAGATGGGCGTAAAAGGAGTCAAGATAAAAGGGATTTAAATATTTGAATTCGAGATGATGATACATGTATTCATACTCGAACCAAAATTGATCTATCAAACATGCATACTCATATGAATTTCACGCACATCTATGTTATCTAACATGTAGATATTACTGATCCATACATTTTAGTAGAACATAATTTGGTTTAAATTTTTTGAATTCAACCTTATGATTTTGAGATCATTGTATTTGTAAATCATATTATATATATAAAGGAGTAGAATTCTTTGTTGTGCTTTTGAAAGTATATATAAAAAATGTTGTATATATAATTTTATTCCAATCGAAAACGGATTCTGCTCAAACAAAAATAAAATACAAACTGGATTCGAATTGAGTTGGCACGGCAAACGTGCACTCTTGCTCTGCAAAAATTTGAACGAAGCGGGGAAAGTCGCAGTAACCGCCCGAAACCAAAATCTGCGAGATGGAAATTACTGCCTATCCCTCACACGCAAAGCCTATCAGCTCGATTTCTATAGGTTTCGATAGGGGCAGGTTTGTAATTTCACTCAAACATGACATAACTGCCTCTCACCCGGATTCATACATGGTGGGCGCCAAAACATAGTGTCTCCTCGGCCGAAATCGACTCCCTCTGTGATTCATACACGTTGGGCGCCAAAACAAACTCTCGTCGGAAAATATTCGGTGTATGCGAGATTACCGTCCTATCCCCAACCGAGTAATATTGCTGTGATGTAGGAAATTTTAAACGGGGGGCTAAGTTTGTAAATTTCCTCGCATTTGAGACAAGCGCGCCCTGAAGACATGGTTCCCCCTTCCTCTCTCCCTCCATTTCCCAATTCGTACTCCGTGGGCGCCAAAACACGCTCTCCGCCCCAGCCTCCTCCGTCCGCCACCCCATCCACCGCCGTCCTCCTCCACCACGCCGGAGCTGATACCGCGACACCGTCATCCATTACAAGAGATCGACCTCTCTCATCCACGGCTTTGGACCAGGATCCTTGCATCCCGTCCTCTCGCTTCATCCTCGCCGTCGTCCACCTTGTCGGCGCTGCTCCTACAACTGTCTCGTCCACCGCGCCCTGCCGCCACTGTCTACCATCCTAAATTTGCTTCCACGCTGCCGATAGCCATCACTATCGCAACACCATCAAATTCTCAGCAGATGCATACATGGCACCGCACCAGAGGCGGTACTCTTTCGTATCTGCTCAATTTATTTATCACAGCAAGAAAATAGGTTGCCACTGCTTTACTCTGATTTCTTGTCCATCACTTACTTGTTAGTTGAAAGAAAACATTGGTTGCGAAGTTGCCTTTGTCCGGTTTGCACCTTCAGATCCGCCATGGCACGCTCAACACTATACTCGCAATGCTTATGGTTTTCCCCTTTTATATTACACACTAGTTAAATGACAGTAGACTAAATTTCAAAATTGGGTCGGTCGATTTTTGAGAGCTTGCCGGAGTTTGCCGGTGCGAAGGAAGGGGCTCGGGTGGGG
>NC_057805.1:282898797-282948870 GCF_018294505.1 Triticum aestivum
GCCGACGGCCCGTGCGTTGTTCTGTATGGGAAGAATCAGAGATGAGGAAGAAGAAGGGTTAGGAGACGTAGGATGTTCATCCAACCGCCTTAAATGGTCGACTGACCCAAATGACAAAAGTCACGCAACTTGCATGTGGACATGCCTTTATATTCAGTACCATCATCGTAGCTGCTTAGCACTGCTCTTGAATCCATCAAGCTAAACAACGTGCCACTCATAATTCCAAACTTGTTGCTCAAGTACGTTTCTGATATGAAGCTGATATTACTAAGACAGATAATGTTTAATTGGTCAGCTAATGTTCCTACTTTACTTTGGAAAAGCATGTGCACCACATATAGAGACACAGTAGGGAGTTGCATTCTTAATGCGCTCTGGTTCATCATGTGTGGGCACTGCGTAACAAACATTTTATTATCCAAAATTTGCTTTCTCTTCTTTAGCATGTTCCTCTTCCATTCTTCTTTAATAAGTACTCTCTCCATTCCTAAATACTAGTCTTTGTATAGATTCCACCATGGACTACATATGGAGAAAAATGAGTGAATCTACACTCTAAATGTATCTGTATACATCTGTATGTGATCCATAGTGGAAATCTCTACAAAGACTTATATTTTGGAACGGAGGGAGTATGATAGTAGTACAGTATGTTCCTTGTAGTGAAGATGAGCAGGGACATTTGCAGTGTAGAGGTCTATACGGTCGGTTGTGATGGACACTTTGAACTCTTCGGGCATCTTTGATTCTAGGATTTTGTAAACATAGGAATAGGAATTGTAGTGGCCTGTCCACTTGAATCCTATAAGATTAGCAAGGAAATGCGGGGAGCTGTGTCGCCTTTGAGAGTTACACTGATATTAACAGTACCGCACCTTCAGTTGAAGAGAGCTGGTATCCCAAGCCTTTCTAGCCGCAACAACAATACTAGCACATATATTCCAGCAAGTTCCACTTTGCTGATTTTACTTGTGATGCTTACGGTTTTCCCGTTATATCTACACTGTGATCTGTGTAGCTGCTTTGTGTCGCACTAGCAGCAGTCCACTCTTGAAGCTAAACAACACCCCAATCATAAGTCCAAAGCTTACTTCTTCAAATATGAATTGTGATATGATACATATATTAGTTAACAGCCACACATTTAATTGGTCAGGTAATGCTCCCACTTGATTTTCCAAATGCATGTGGCCACATATAGAGAGACAGCATGGAATTGCATTTCTTTGGGTGCTGTGATTCACCATGAGTGGGCAAGCAACATTGTATGCACTGAAGCGAAACCTCAAGAATATGCTTCCTCTTCTGTTTTTAACATGTTCCTCTTTAGATATTTTGTATTTAGTACATACAGTATGTTCCTTGTCAGGAAGGGGAGCATGGACATCTGCAGTCAACAGCTGATAGAGATGGCCTGTACGTGATCGATAAGATTTCAATTAGTAGCGGCAATACAACACCATATTTTCCAACCAGTTCCACTCTCCCGATTTATATAACCTGGTTATGGTGTGCCCCTTTTATGTACACTACGATCTGTCTAGTTGTTGTGTGCTCTTGTTATCATGGTTTGGCAATAAAAACTCTATACAATATATTATGGACCTATCATCTGCCAACTATCCTTACTTCGGGAGCCTGTTTTTCTGTGTACTTGTGCCAAATTATATTAATGCACGCACCATATTACAACACACATGAGCTCTCTCATCAGAATCCAGTGATAGCACACAAGGGTTTATAGAGGTTCCCCTATATTAGGATATCCTATGCATTACAAAGATAATCTCACTACTATTTATATTTTCATTCTTCTCAGATATTATACGTAATCACAGTGAATAGCAGAATCCGCGCATCAGAAGAATATTGTGGAACACTACAACAACTTACATAATTGGCACCAAGGCATTGAGTGCCATTCTGGATGCAATGAAACTCATGCGCTCCCCACCTGTAGATTCTTGTTGAGAATATGATCCTAATGTCTATCCTGACCTCGAGGGGTCAAAGGCAGATAACCTGTCCTGTTCACCCATCAAGGTACCTGTTCTAATTTGGCAAGGTTTTATTGATTGCGCGTATCTTGCATAAGTTGTCTCGCATTTCTTCTACTTTGTTGCACCGCCATCTGCTTAGTTTACTCATCATATATGTCAAGATGCCATGCCCATCCATTATCAATACATATTCCATCTGTTATCATACCATGTTTTCCACTCAAATGTTGTTCTTGTGCATCAGGCATCAAAAAGGAAGAGGGTGATTGCCGAACCAGAAGGAGCACCAGCAAAGTCCTTAAAAAACGTGGTGGTGCCGGAGAAATCAGACAACACCCCACCTATATTGGCCCTAGAACCAGTGACACAGAACGCATGACTGACTCCAGCAGACTGTACCCATACTTCATTGGCCACACCACTAGCCCCACCACACATAACCTGCACTCCAGCAAAAGGTATGCCGATTTTAGTTGCCATAGCACCAGCCATATCACAGAAAAAATCCCACTCTAGCAAAAAATATAGCAAGTCCACCGGTCGAAGACCTATCCCAACTGTAGAGACGGCCAATTCCTGCAGATTGGAACCCCATTCCAGTTATTCCCAGTTTAAAAGACAATGCTTTCAATGTTGTTAGGGACTACGTGCATATATTCCCATCATGGGAAGATTATAGTGAAGACAAACACCATTTTCACATCTTCCTGTCCCACTTATGTGTAAGTGCTATTATTCATGGTGATTATTTTCCGGTTTTCTGCTGATTGAACACATCAATGATTCACATTACATTGTCGTAAGTAGGCGAGGGTCAATCTGGATAGTCATGACGAGCAAAGCTTGCTTGCGCTTTTCAAGGAAGCATTGCAGCAGTATCAGTGTTAACTGAGGAAATCACACTTTGATGGCAAGTCTATAAACGAATTTCCGGTGAAGTCTCCTATGCTAAATTTAGAAGACATTGAATGGAAAAACCTTGTTATGCACTGGTCTCATTCCCAGGATGAGGTACTGTCTATGATATCACATGAGAATTTGAACTTCTACTTTTCCGCATGTGACTTACGGATCTCTTTTGCTGGAAATCTGATCGAAGAAGAATTCCAGTTTGAAAAGGACGATAGGATATCGCAAATATGCTGCCCGCTACTTTGCTCTTGTTAGTACTTGTTTTCCTGTATCACTGTACTTGCATTCATACCTGGTTCATTATGTGGCAGCAATATGCATGATAGCTTGCTTATCAATTGTTCACTCCAAATTATCTGATATGTATGAATGGTTACATTAGTGTAGAATATATCCAATGCCAATGAATTTTTTTAGCTCTGCATTGTTCTTGTAAGTTCCTACTGTCCTTTATCAGTGTACTTATATTGACAGCTAGTTGTTCATGTACCATCACTCTGCATCTTATTTTCCTTTGCCCTCCATTTTCTACACATCAAATCTATATTTACTCTTCCATAAGATTGGATAACACCGATGGTACTGAAGAAGTTTAGCTCTGCATTGCTCTTGGTTGTACCTTTTGCCTATATCGATGTACTTACATTTATAGCTACTTGGTTATGCAGCATCACTCTTCATCTTATCTTAAATATTCTCCATTTTTTCTTATATTATCACATCTATATTTACCCTTAACAAAATTTAGAATAAAGGCAATGCTTATGAAGAAGATTCTGTGGTGAACTTCTTGAATTGCCCCCCCATCAGCATGGACAAGGGCTTTATAGAGCCTGTCTTCACCAATAATGTAAGTTTGTCCTTCTCAAGCCTTCAAACTTTGTTGTGTATATTTGGTTAGGCATGACTGCAACAGTTGTTTATTTTTGGTGTTTTCATCAAATTGCATGTTTAAAGTTTATTATGTAGTTCATAATAAAAAAAAATTCCTTCTCAATTTAAGTTTTCAGTTGTACAACCAAGTTCCTTCTTCATACCTTGTAAATTAAACTATACATAGCAAGTGATCTTATTTTGCACTGCATGTATGCTTCTGTTCTTGATCTGTAATCCAGTGGTGTGGTGAACCTACCCACTACAACACAATGTCATATTCTGCAATGCCTTAACTATGAACAATATCATATCATTCTACTATTATTTAAACCGTCTCGTTATTTGCTAATCTGAAATGGATAAATTGACAGCACACTAACCATTGATACTTATGAGTTCTTGATCTGTAATCTAGTGGTGTCGTGAAGCTGCCAACTCCTTTACAATGTCATTTCCTGCCATGTCTTAACCTGAACAATACCATATTGTGTTAATGCTATTTTAAAATGTGTCACTTTATTCGTCAGTAAGAAATGTGATGAATTGTCAGCACTGATACTTATATGTGCAAAACCTATCATATGTCTGCTTGTTTATCTTTTAGAGTGAGTAGGATATAAGTGGCAATCAAGCGCAGTCTCATCAGCTTGCTCAGCTGCTTGCGCTGCAGCTCCCGAGTAGGGCAAACCTTTCTTGAACTCTATTGTAGTGCTGTCGGTTTTGTATATTATTATTTCGGTGTGTTTATTTGCACTGGTGGCGATCTTTGATGCCCATGGTATGTAATCTGCTGTCTTCTTGTGCTTTATTATCATAGTGGCGAACTTTGATGCCTAGTGGATGTAATATGCTGTAATATCTTTATTGTATAGTCTAGGTTTTTTCTTATTCATGATGCTGCAGTTATTTTACTATATATAGATCCTATCTTCGCAGTAAACCGACCAAACCATAAAATTACGGTACATAATCGGGCCGTCATGCAAATCACTATGTATGATCCGCATCATGGGCCCAGTCATCTTGGTCCGTTAACAGGCCTAAATGTAAACTGGCCCACTAGTAGATTTGGGCCTTTAGTAGGCCAAGTAAACCACCGGCCGTATTTTTGCAAGAAAATTCAATGGGCTTTGAGGAGGCTGAGAAGTAGGTTTGGCCTGAAATGTGCCGAACAGCTCACGGCCTGACAGTAGGTCAAAATAGACCCCGGCCCATGATTGTGCCAATCACATCACGGGTCGTTAACAAGCCTGGTCTTGGTACTTGTTTAGCCTAATCAGATTATTGGCTGTGAGCAGGCCGGATGCAAACCAGGTCATAGTTAGGCCCAACTATATGACGGGCTTTTAACAGGACAAAATAAATATAGGGCCGAAATGTTAGACGGACCTTTAACAGGCCGAAACAAATATCAAGCCGAATTACTAAATGGGCCTTTAGCAAGTGGGCCCAAAAGCATAGCGTCCAGTTGACGGGCCGAATCTGATATGGGCCATAATTTAGCCCAAAGCCTCTTAAAAGGCCGGATCTGATCAGGGCCATAATTTGGCCCAGAACATGGTAGGCTTTTGATGGGATGGATCTCATATGGGCCTTTTGCCCGGAACGTGGTAGGCTGTTAATAGACCGGCATTTGGCCCAAAACATGGCAGCCTCTTAACGGGCCGACCCACTAGTGTCCTCAAAATCTTGTGGGCCTTTAGCTGGGTCGGCCCATTATGGTCCGCAAAATCTCGTGGGCCTTTAGCTGGGCCGGCCCATTATGGTCTGCAAAATCTTGTGGGCCTTTAGTTGGGCCGGCCCATTTAATCTTTATGGGCCGGCCCATTTAATCTTTATGGGCCACTTTTGGGCCGGTCCATGTGTCAACATATCATAGGCGCATCTCACCCATTGGATGAGTGACACCTGTGCCAACGCGGAGCTGACACGTGGTTCCGTCGGCCAATGAGAATTTTACATGTGGAAAATCAACATTGGTCGTGGTTGTTAGCGGGTTATCGGATCCAAAACCGGACCCGATAGCTTAACGGCGACCCGTTACGGTGGATGCCACATGTCGGTCACCCTTGACGAAAGCACTTCCATGACGCGACATTTATCATCATGGAAGTGAACACTTCTATGATGATAATTTCGGTAATGTCATGGAACACTTCTACGACAGCACATGTATGACTATCTTGATTCTGTCATAAAATCATCATGGATGTACATGCATGATAGAAAACGTGACATACTATGACAAACACGTATCATCACGGAAGTGTATTTTTTTAGTGCTGGCAGGATATCCTGCCAACACCCTCTTTGTCTGCCGGAGAGCTACGTCTACCGGGGAGCAGACAGAGGGGCCAACCCCCCGCCAACTCCTTTTTACCAAAGGCCACTACGACCATCCTGACCGAAGCAACGTTCGAGTCATGGATGGGAGCACCTAAGTCTCAAAAGAGAAGCGAGGTTTTCTTATGCAAAGTTATAGCTTTACAGAACACTAATGGAGAGGAGGTAAAACTTATCTATTTTGCTTGTCGGGGATCGCTGTGTCGGGAATTCTTCCCAATCTTTGTCGAAGCCAAGTCCGCGGCAGGAACCTGCAACTTCATGCAGATGAAAATGAATGCAGGTTGCGATCCTATCTATATGCATATGCAAGTGCTCATGAAATGCTTATGAAGTGATCTTGGTGTGCTCATGCATGCATGCAATCATAGTTAGGGGCCCCCCTACATTGCTTCTTTATTTTCTCTTGCACGGGGTCATCGCCTCGGCTTTGTACAAGGGGTTACATGCAGCTGAGGCAAGGCCTGTACAAAAGGGTGGCTGCCGGGCAGGGCCCGACAGTCGCGCCTGACGGGTAGTACTTACAGAGATGCTCAATATTCCATGAGTTTTGCAACTGAGTGCCATCTCCAGTCTCCAGACGGACTGCGCCAGGTCTGGTGACTCGTACCATCTGGTAAGGGCCTTCCAACTTCGGTGACATCTTGTTTGTACCCTTGGCGAACTGAACGCGCCTAAGGACAAGGTCACCTTCCTCAAAACACTGGGCATGAACCCTGCGGCTGTGATAGCGACGCAGGGCTTGCTGGTAGCGTGCAGCAGGCATAGCAGCCCGAAGACAGTTCTCCTCGAGTAGCACAGCGTCATCACGCCGGTGCTGATCTTGCACTACTTCATCATAGGCAAGCACTCGAGGGGACCCGTAAATGAGCTCCGTTGGGATAACTGCTTCTGCCCCATAGACCAGGGAGAAGGGAGTATGCCCTGTAGCTCCTTTAGGTGTCGTTATGAGGGACCAGAGAACTACCGGCAGCTCCTCGATCCACCGCCCGCCGTGCTTCTGCAGCGTATCAAAAGTTCTTGTCTTGAGTCCATATAGCACTTCAGCGGTCGCCCTCTCAGCTTGTCCATAGCTCCTGGGGTGTGCCACAGATGCGAATGAGATCTTGCATTAGAGGGTATGAACATATTGCATGAAGGCGTGGCTCGTGAATTGAGGTCGTCGCACTCGTCGGTCCAGCCAAGGTCATTGTGGTGTCGATCTATGATGATGCGCGCGTCTCCCCGCCGCCTATCCTCCGGGGTTCGACGTTGGCCTGGACATGCTCGAGGGTCAGAAGAGGCCATCGAGACATCATCGGGGTCTTGATTCAGCTGCGCCCGCGTCGGCTGCCATGGTGGGGACTGCACCGTGGGGATTGCCCCCTCTATACGACCAGCGGTACAGGCGGTTGCTGTCGCTTGGGGAGGTCGTGGCGGGCCAGCTCGTCGTGAGCCCCCAGCTTCAGCGAAACCAAGCAGGCTTTGGATGGTGACGCACCATTCATCCATATGCTCGGCTGCTGGTGAAAATCTCAGTACCAGCTGAGCTCGCGCCATATCCTCCGTGGCTGTGCTTGGCATAGATGTTGATGACATTGACCGCACCGTCGCCTGGCTTCTGATGGTGCCAGTGGCGGTGGCGCCGCACCCACGCCGTTGTGGGACGACCACCTGGGCAGCGGGGTTGCGCGGCGGTGGTGCTCGAGGGCAGCGGCTCCATCTAGCGCAGCGGTCCGGTTGGCTCGTCCGGGAGGAGGCGCAAGCGCCGCAGCCGCTCCCGCAGATGGGGCGGCCGGAGGGCGATGGCTCACCCCGGACCGAGCACCGTTCCTGTAGTTGTGCCCATCGGTGGGAGGAGGGGGTGTGGATGGAGTAACCCCCTCGCCCGCACCTTGCGGAGCATGACCGTCGAGGCGCTGCTGATGTTATTCTTCTCCGGTATCTCCTGCCCCTGTGTCGGCCGCTGGGGAAATGGTGATGGTGCCACCTGCTCCAACCACGTCCCCAGCAGCGTTCATGTCCTCGCTTGCCTCCGCATCCCCCATTGCATTAGAGGCCGCGGGCGGAGGAGCCTTCGAGGTGGATGGTGGGCCGAAGGATCGGACTTATTCTTCTTGGGCGCCATGGTCGATGGCGTCGTCGAAGATGAGGATGGTGATGAAGATGACGCGCTGCGCACACTTTTAGGTTCGCGCAAGCGAGTCCCCCTACCCGGCGCACCAAAGATGTCGCGGGATATACACAGCCACCTATGGGACCGAGAGGTCCCTTGCTGGTTCGGCAGGTGGGTGTCGCATTGCACAAAGAGCAGACCAGCGCACGGTAGAGAGCACACAAGCAATTTACCCAGGTTCGGGCCACCGCGAGGCGTAAAACCCTACTCCTGCTTTGGTGGATTGATGGTGGAATGGAGGTGGTGAAGCATAGTACACTTGCTCGGCAAGGGTTGCCTCAGGGCAATAGCGACTATGCGCGTATGGGGGTGTGGGTTCGTCAACTTTCCAACCCTTCCTACGGGTGCCATGGGTCTCCTTTTATAGATCAAGGGGTCACCACAATGGCAAAGTAGTCATTATCCACTGATATGATAGCAAAAACTTCTATTATACCTAACTCTGTGGGCTGATAGGGCGCATTAAATGCACCGCTTAGTGTCACATCACTGGTTGCCCGACAAGGCTTGTCGGGCTATCTTGCCAGCTCCGCGCCTGTTCTCTTGACATGTCGCAGGACGGGTGTCATATGTGGGCTTCTTCTGTAGGAGATGGCTGCCATGTGGCGAATGGCTGCCACTTAATCATCTTGCGGCTGGACACCACATCGATCAATGACGTGGGTCGTGCTCGAGTGGTAGGTGAGGTGGTTGTGCCTCCACGAGCCCCGGCAGGCCCTGCCGGGGTGCCTTGGTTGCCTCCTTCTGGTGGTGGCCTCGCCCCTTGCCGGGTTCGCCAACCCGGCAAGGGAGGCCCTTCTCTTGGCGGTATCTTGCTTCTCCAGCTTGATCATGGTCTCTCTGGGCTGTATGCTGGTTCTTTGAATCTCTTGATCCTTTGGACTCTGGCTTGGGCTGGTGCTTCAATCTTGCTCTTGTGCCTGTGCGTAGTCTCGGAAATAGACCCAGGGTTTGTTGCACCTACTATGGTCCGAACTAAAAGAATTTTGACAACACATATGACAAGGCAAGCATAGATGTAGTGGATCAATCATTGCTTGTGAGCTTACTAGGACAAGTACGCAGAATTGTAACTGTAGTAAGAGACCATCCAAAAAATCTGAATCAAGTAGTTGGTCTAGCACTTATTGTTTGCAACTAATCGATGTGAATAATTGGATATCATATCAAATGAGTAAGAAAGACAAGTAAAATTGTCAACAAACCTGTCCTGCAGTAGTAATCTGGGTCACTGTCACTATGACCAACAATCCAAAATGACTAGTGTCTGTTCCTAGGGCCGGAATTTTGAAACATGTGAACAATATAGGTACTAAAGATTAATCTGAACCATTAAGTGTAGGTAGCACTCAGTACACAGCAAACCCTAATGACAGTCCTGCCTAATGAGTAATGAATCAATTAGAAAATGTGTAATGAGGAGTGGCTGCTGAGTGTTTAGGACGTATCTCAGGATAAATCGGGTTGGCTTACTGGTTGTTGCATGCCTGAGCCCTGAACGGACTGGGAAGGTAGGCACGGCGGCGCACCCGGGCAGCGGTGACGTTGTAGGGCGAGCGGATGCTAACCTCCTGTTAGTCCGGCGTCTCCTCCTGGAGTCATGCCATCCGGGGACGGCAAGTCGCCAGCGAGGCAGGCCGCTGGGGGTGTGTAAAGATCGGAAGCGTAGCAGAACAGAGGGGAATCGGAGCCTGGGCCGACCCAAAATCCCAGGGTGGGTCACGGCCTACCATGGGCACCCTGTAGATACACACCCAAGCGGCATACATGCATTTCCAAAACTAAATTAGGAACATTTAGCTGACCAATTAAATGACTCTGTTTTAATAATATCAGATTCATTTTTGAGCAACTAAGCTTGTTTAGCTTGATGGGTGGAGCAGTGCTATTATGACACGAAGCACGTTTGTTGATCGTATAATGATCATAAAAGGGGGAAACCCTAAGCATTTTTTTGAGCGAAGGAGAGTTGCCCCTCCGATTTCTATTAAAGAAACCACCACGGAACCAACATGATTAATTAAACCCTGAGCATGATCAATTAAACCCTATTGTGACTGTGCCATGGCAGATTTAAAGCTGCAAACCGCAGAAATGCTATTTAGCATCCATTGTTTGCTTCAAACTATAAATTCTAAGAGCTGAAAAGAAAGTAAAGTAACCAAGTTACGATCTATTTTCTGGTTTAGATCAAAACACTACTAGGAAAAGGCATGTTAGTGGCGCACCTGTTTTGGCCATTAATGGCGCACTATAGGTGTGCCACTATCATCACGCCATTAGTAACTAATACTAATGGCGCACCCCTGGTGTGCCATTAGTATACCAGACAGTAGTGGCGCACCAGGCAGTGCGCCATTAGTATGTCCCCTGGTGCGCCATTAGTATGCCTCCCAGGGGGCCATATTTACCTTGTGCTCTGGGTTACTAATGGCGCACTAACAGATAATGCGCCACTAGTATTTTTTATAGTAGTGTGCCACTAATGTGCTGTATGGTGCGCCACCAGTATGAATATTAGGATTTTTCTTTTTCTTTTCTGATATTTGCACAGGTTACAAAATATATTACTGCATAGAATATAGACATCAAAACATATAAACAGCAGATTCATCGAATACAATAGAAGATTAGTCTCCGAATTCAATTCGTCGTATTAGCTAGTCTCCGAATTCAAAATACCGAACAAAGTTAGAACATTACAAGTCTCGAGACAACGAGTAGCGAGTTTGTCTTCACATTACAAGTCGATATCGATCATCTAAACTACCATCACATAGAAGAGAGCTACGGTCATCACGATGAGCATCATCGCGATGAAATTGGTCTTCATCCGGTTCCTCCTCCGCTCCCTCCTCTCTCCCGCTAGATAGCGCGCGTATCTAGCTTCCGCCTCCGCCCTAGTGGTGTACCCTTTGTAACTGTTACCGCTGAAACGGTGAACCTGTCTCTGACACTCCTCCCAGTCATCGTAGACTCCGGGAACCTTACCCTTGTACACGACATACGACGACATCTCTATGCACTAGCCAAACAAAACGTTAGTAGCAATTCACAGACAATACATAAGCAATATATAAGTATGCAACAAAAGGATCGGAAGAGAAATGCAAGACATTAATAGCACGATTCATGGTCCTACTAATAAATAGCATCGATTACATATAAGTTGAGCGACTGTCCAAACCAAAGAGACATACAAGTTCATTAAAGTTTAATTACAACATGAGCTAATCGATATTTCAGAACATAGCATCACTACTTTCGACTCGACTCAGGGACCGGAACATGGATGAAGCCGCCGTCTGTCGTGATGGTCATGAAATCGCGGGCGTTGTCAGCCTGCATTTGTAGCGTTGTTCTATCTCACTATTGGAAGGTTGATATCTGAGGTAGAACTGCCCCGAGGTACGAAGGACATCTTGATGGATGATTTCTGCAAACTCCGACTAGATGCGAAAGAATTCTTGTCTGATGTCAGCGTCCTGGATTGCCGACAAGCGTGCGGCCCAATCTTTGAAATTATTTGGTAGCAGAAGGTGATTATGGTCCCGTACGATCGCCCGCATGTGATGGAGGGCGTAGTAGGCATCCTTCTGACCGCCAGGCTGCTGCTTGACGCAGGGGAACGTCGTATTGTGGGTGAACACGTGCTTGCCGTACCTACGAACTGGCCTGCTGAAGGTGCCTCCAGATCTGGCGTAGCCGGGAGAACATCATCAAGAACTTTCTTGATATTTGTGTAGTCTTTCTTCGACTGACGGTCCGAGTCGAAATACGTGGCCATGGAAAATTTCGGGCTTAAGAGGATGAGTATGCAATGTGTGTCACTGCACGAAACACGGAATGTTAGTAAAAAAGAACGATCGAAATCTAAGAAATCATATGTTACGGGGCGGTGAGGGGATGACTTACTCGGGAAAGTAAGGCACGAGGAAGTTATCCTTATCTGGGTTTGCTAGAATGACGCCTTCGAGGTATGAACTCGCGACTTGCCGGTCCCCAGCGCTGCCCAAGATCTTGGCACGCATGTAGAAGGGGTCGACTATCACGATGTCCGGGGTCTTGTCTCTAATGATTCGCATCTCCATACTCAGCGAAAATAGCCGAATGAAGGTGTAGTGCAGCGGATGAAGGTTAAACATAGCGAAGATGTCATCAAACCGCAGGACGATCGTACCCCCGATAGCGCTATCCACAAAGCCCTTTCCCTCTGGCACCTTGGCCACGAAAACCGGGTATGCCACATCATTCTCGGAGAGACGCCGCTTCTCCAAAGAAAGAACACTGTCATGCAGACTCCGCATAGCACCGGTTGCAGCATTGAGCACATTAGTCGGTAGCATCGGCCTACCCACCACATGCACCCTCCTCGAGATATCCTTAGGTGAAGGTGGCCTGTCCTGAGCACGGATCGTACTCGGTGCTGGCTGGCTCACAGCCTTGTTACTCTTTCTTTTCCGTCCCTTCTTCTTCTGATGTAATGGGATCAAGTTCTGCTCAGAGACCGCCTTCTTGAGTGTGCTGGGGCTGATAATATTTCGCACCTCGGCTATCTGAGGCTCGGTGATGGCGGCAGCTAGAGGCGTCTCCTGAGAACTGAACGCCAGACGACGCCTGTTGCAATTGGGTTTCTCCGCGGTACCAGCTAGATCGTCATTTGCAGGGTTGGGTTCTTGAGAAGGAGGCCCCAAGAATTCATCACCGTACCCATGTTCGTTGAAGTACTTATCGATGTTGGTAAATGTACCGTCGTCGTCGTCCGGATCCTGTGCCATATGCATGTCCGGATCCTGTGCCATATGCATGTCCGGGATGTCCGGTAGCGTTGCGGGGGTCTTGCCATGGCTTGGCGCCGGCATGACTGGCGGTGTTGTCTGTGGGGTGGTGTCCCCCGCCCCCAAACAAATCTGGCTCTTCGGCCAAAGCATGGGCCAGCTTATGCAGGCGCTGAGGGTCATCACATCATCTTCATCGGCCCCATGGGGTCGATACGGAGGTAACACGTCGTCGAAGCCCGGCAGCACCCGAACCAGGTGAACCATATAAACGATGGGTGGCATCTGATTACAGTGGAACACGCGGCTGCCCGGTTGAACAATTCTGCCCTTGGCGACATTGACCAACTCGTCATTCACGAAGTGCAGGAGAGTGCACGGAACGTCGGCGGCGCCCTGCGAAAACTTGTAGGGCGTCAGGGATGTCCAGTCAAAGGCAAGGAGATGAAGTCATCGGCCGAGAGGCTTAATTAGTTACCGTGATGGCGTCGAGCTCGGCTAATGTTGAGGCACCGCCAACGGCGGGCGTGCAATTGACGGAGGGGCCGCTTGCTACGGAGGTGCCGGCCGGCGTATTCTTCCCACACTCGGGTGCATTAAGCTGCAATGCCGGCGCCGCCGCGGGAGACACCAATGCCGCCTCCGCCGGAGACACCAATGGCGCCGCCGCGGGAGACACCATTGCCGCCTCCGCCAGAGACACCAATGGCGCCGCCGGTGCATTGCGCGAGTTGCTGCCCGTGAAGCTGGGAATCGGGGGCGTCCCCTGTTGGCCACCCGCCACCCACGCCTGCAGCCCAGAAACCAAGGTAGGTATAATGGCGGTGATCGTCGCTCCCAGTTGGTCTCGCACTTGCTCTTCGACCATCTCCGGAATCCGCGCCACTTGTGCCTTGATTTGTTGAACCTCGCGCTGCTGGCTTTCCGAGCTGGTCTTTCTCTCCTTTCGCCCAGCAGTATAGTATTCCGACCATTTCGTGGACAAGCCTTTGCTGGCCACACGACCAGCTGACGACGGCTTACTGAGCTTATCCTTGTTTTTCATTATGTTCAACGCCCTATTTAAAGGGGTGTCGAAAGGGGAGCTCTGACATGACCCCGCCCTACTGCTTTCAGTGTCCTGCGGAAGGAACGTGAACCATTTAGAAATTTGGCTTCATTAACTAGAATGCAACCATATGGAGCTAATTACGCGGGGGTGTATTCCTTACCAGAACACGCTCAAGCGCCTTGGTCTTCGGATCCGTGGTAAGATCCTTGGTTACCAGGTCAATCTTTTACTGGGCCCTGACATTGTTCCTGGTCTGCTTGTCACGGTATTTCTCGAAGCGGGGCGGTAGGCCTTGCTCGGCACGCTCTGCGTCCTCCTTGTCCCATATAGCTTCCGCCACTCTGTAACTGCCGGGACCGAGTTTGTGGACCCCTAAGTTCAAGTCCCGCATATCTTTCCCCCATTGACTTGATTCCTCGGATGCGTTGCTCTCGCACTTGATCTTGAACTCCTGGTAGTCATCTTCGCTGATCGAAGGATTTTTCTCCTTGATCTTCTCATAACTATTATCTTTTTCAATCATGCTCTTCACCGCGCCTCTCAAGTAGCCAGGGCCTTGCTGATCTTCGTGAGGGTGGCACTGTTCACTTTATTCCCTGAGAGGCGTGTGTTTGCGAAGTCACCGGGGAACTTGTATCGTTCGTGCAGCTTCATGAAGAGGAGGTTGCGCAAATTCCCACGGTCACGATGCCTTAGGTTCTCGGTGTTGATCGAGATGGTGCTCCGGAGAATGCACCCGAGCTGTCCCGCGTACCCCTTGACTATTTCTTTGGGCGCCATTGGATGCCCCTCGGAGGACACTTCAGTAAATTCCTCCTTGACGGTGCCGAGCACGTTCTGGCGCCGGTCCGTCTGTTGCCTCTTTGGTTCGCTGCCATCTATGCATGCGCCGCCATTATCAATGGTGGCATCCTCGGCGGCACCATCAGTGGTGTCATCCCCGACGCCACTAGGGGTTGTGTAGTCGGGATCGGTGTCTTCCGCGGTGTCCTCATAGTGGTGAGGTTCTTCCTCCATCTCCTGGGACAGCTCCCAGAATGGCTTGCCCGAACCGCCGACCTCATCGTTGTGGGCCATGTTTCGCTCTAAATTGGAAAAAAGTTTGGTCAAAAAGTTGGTTATTGTCAAGGAACAAGATCATGGTCTCATCATTTAGGGTTTGTCGACACCGAGGCATCCTGAAAGCTAAGCGTTTATCATTTAGGGTTTGTCGACGCCGAGGCACCCTAAAAGCCTAAGCTTTCATCATTTAGGTTTTTATCGACACCGAGGCACCCTAAAAGCCAAGGTTTTATCATTTAGCGTTTGTCGACGCTGAGGCACCCTAAATGCTAAGTTAAGTTTTCATCATTTAGGGTTTATCGATGCCGAGGCACCCTAGGTTGACTGATATATATGGGTACTCTAAATGGCAGATCGCATCGGCAACACCGCCTACTCGAGTGCCTAGGAAAAGAGTGCTGGTGCTTCCGATCATGCTACACAGCCAGAGAAACAGGGAAGGAAACTTGCAGGTTAAACTATCCCAAACAGAGTATTATATCACAGGCACACACATATGTATGTATATCACAGATACTTGAGTTAACACAGACTACAAAATGAAACAAGTTCACAAGGTTGGATACACATATATGGTGACAGATAGAGTAATAACTATGAGTTGATATCACACTTCTATATGTATAACACAAGAGGCAGTTGATCATACTTAATTAAGTACTAAGATACCCCGGCCCATGCATTAGTCGCAAGTACCCCATATGTCCTATTTTTACCAAAGTCATGCTAAAATTCACGGAAAATTTCAGCATGACCTTTGCTGAAAATAGGACATATGGAGTACACGAATTTGCCGGAACGAAAGTTAATCGACACTCCGGCAAACTCAAGGGCCTCTCGGGGTACCTGCAAAATCATTATCCCCACGTAGTGAAGTCGCCAATGTGTCATTTCAGAAGATCACAAGTAGCATCATCACAAGTACAACATCATCACAAGTACAGCATCAGCAGAAGTGAATACATGCATAACAGCAGCAGCAGCAGGTTTATTCTTCTTCTTCATAAACACTAATTGTCTAATTGAGCAATACAACGACAGTGTGAACAAATAAAAACACAAACTACACCTACATATTTGGGTACCTCTATGGTAGTAACATGCCATGCTCTGCCTAGAGCTACTGCAGCACGATGAACCCCTCAAACGGTATACTATGAGAACCCAACAACCATATAAACATCTAAATTTATATATACTGAGCATTCATGGCAGTTCTAGCTACAACATCAAAATCAAGGAGAGATAGGTCAGATTACACAAATAGGTTCCATATTCTGATAGAAAAGAACAAGTGATAAAATGTATAGCTGGAGCTTTAAGAAAAAGTTGCAGAAGCTTGTAAAACTATAGTTTGAATTTGAAGCTTTTAAGAAGAAGAAAATCCAGCCGGATAACTGTAAGGTAATGATGTTCAGAAGATGGCAGATAACGATTTCCTCCTTAAATCACTACACTGTTGACTGTTCATTCACCAAATTTACCATACAAAATTGACTCTACTCCATGCTTGAGAACATTTTGTCGTTCAGCAAAGAGATATCTTCAGAAAACAAATAGGAGTATTGTACTAGATAAAACCAAAATGACATATCCTTGTTCAGTTCGGCTAGCAGAATTTGTTGCCTAGCTAGTCACATTCTCACATCTGGACATCAATCCCCTCACTCACATCTACACCTACCAATATCATACGGTTACGGTAGCAGATGATTGCTAGAGTACACTCTTAAACTCATTTTGGGATCAGTGGAAAACAATTAGTGCCAAATTCCTTCTCCACTTTTCTGTCTTGTTTTTTCACTGAAAACTGATATGGGAAAAGTAGTAAATAATTAGCACTAGTTGGCTGGTACAGTAACAGATGGAAACCAATTGACAATGTGGAGCAGAATTTTGTCAAGGTGATGTCAGTCATGATGGTCATAACCAATTACGATAGCCAGAACTAGAATGTAACAAACGTCTAACATCCATATAACTCATGATGGCGCAAAAAGTTCAAATGGTGAGTAGCTTAGCTTGGCATGTCTCAGACTCATTTGTGCACTGGTAACTAGTTTTTTACAGCAACCAACAACAACATTGATCTGGGAGCTGCCTGCATATTTCTAAAAGAGAAGGAAAATTCTCTTTGCTTGTAAACTTGTTGGAGGCTACAAAACTAGTGTAAGTTGTCGCTGTTCTACACACACTTAGTTCCAATTCATGACCATTTCAAGTTAAATGTTCTTCCTGTCTTCCAGGCCCATCTAAGGATGTCCGTCCACTCAATAACTCTGCGACTACTTCTAATGGAGGAGAGGAGGAACAGCAGAGGTGGCTACTCACATATGCTTCTGGTGGGTGTTGAGGTAGGACTACTCGCAGTACTCGGAGGCGGAGTAGAGCTGCGGCCGCAGGTTCTTGAGCTCCTGCATCAAGCATGGCCACAACGCGTCAAGAAGGGGAACAGGCCGGATCCCCGAAAGGTCCTAAAACAATTTATAGCTTAAAAAAAGAAGAACAGGGAATTGGAAGAGAGAGGATGGCTCACCGTGGAGGAGTGGAGGACTGGGTGATCTGCAGCTTCGGGACAGAGGCGCCGTGGGAAGCCGGTGCAGAGGGGCTCGGTGGCGGCTTCCTGTTGTCCCGGCTACGGCAGAGGGCAGACGGGCAGACGGGCCGTGGAGCAAGCTGGGCTGCGGCGGGAGTGGGTCCCGGTGGCGGTGAGGACTGAGACGGCGAGGCGGGGCTGGCGGCGGCGCTGGAACCCTAGCGCTGGCCCTGCTTGAGTTCGAGCCGAGCGAAGGAGGGTTGTTCGCCTGTTCGGTCGGAGCACCTTGTTGGAGCGGGTGTGGCGAGGGAGGGAAGGGGGATCTGGCGAGGGAGGGAAGGGGGATCGGGCGAAGGGGGATCTAGCTAGAGGGGGGAAGGATAGTAATGGCGCACCATCTAGGGGTGCGCCATAAAAACACTGATAGCAATGGTGCACCCACCTCTGGTGCGCCATTAGTAACTTTTTTCTAATAGCAATAGCGCACCCTCCTCTGGTGCGCCATTAGTAACTTTTTTTCATTATTTTTTGTTGCATCTAATAATTTGTTTTTTAATCAAATTTGTTATTTTCATGAGGACTAGAACAGAAGATATCATCAAATATCATCAAATTTGTTTTTTTTGAAAATATCATCAAATTTGTTTTTTTATTTTTAATTGAAAATATCATCAAATTTGTTTTTTTTGAAAATATCATCAAATTTTTTTAATTCAAAATATCATCAAATTTGTTTTTTTAAATATCATCAAATTTATATTTTTATTTTTAATTGAAAATACCATCAAATTTGTTATTTGAAAATATCATCAAATTTGTTATCTAAAAATATCATCAATATTTTTTTCGATTTTTAGTTGCATTCATTTGTGAATTGGTAAAACATTTATGAATATGAAAAAATATCATCAAATTTGAAAAAATATTCATGAATTCAAAAAGTGCCCATGAAATTTAAAAATATTCATGAGTTCAAAAAACATTAACAAATTCAATATTCATGAGGACTAGAACAGAAGAAATATCATTTCAAAATGTTGAAATACAATCGAGAAATGAAGACTACGATTTAAATACAATCGATCTTAGCTTGCTATCTTTTCACAATCTTCTTGCCCTTCTTTTTCGCAAATGGACTTCTTCTGTTGAACGGACGTCCTTTAGGTAGGGTGGTCCTGCTTCTTCTTGTGGTGTATGGCACTTCATCGTCGTCATCATGTTCCATCTTTTTTTTGACTATGTACTGTAGGGGAAAACACCCCACTGCAAAATTTTATTAATTAAAAAGTCTCGACACAACAAAAATCCAACTAGAGCTTGAGGGAAGCTCTAAAAGGACAGGAAAACAGAAAAAGAAGAAAAAAAAGAAGAAAAGGAAAAGAAAAGAAAGAAAAAATTACACCAGAGCCTCCAACCAAGCTCTGAAAGCATCAACATGCTTCTGTTGCATTCTGTAACTTAGCCATTTTAATTCTTCAAAGAAGATGTTGTTCCAACCTTGGAATGAAGGTGTAATGTTCTCAAAGACTTTGTTGTTTCTGGTTATCCAGATGGCCCAGGACCCAAGAATAATGATTTCCATAAAGAAAGGGAGTTGCAGCTTGTCCTTCAGATCTTGAAAGGCCTCAAGTACGGATAGGTTTTGAGTTCTAGTTGGACAAATGTAGTTCCAGCACATTTTGGCATATGGGCAGCCCTAGAATAAGTGGTGAAGTGTTTCCTCTGATGCACAAGAAGCCACTGCACAGTTACAGCTTTCCAACACCATGGTCTTCCTCCTAAGAAGATTTCTTGTGTTAAGCCTATCATGTAAGAGCATCCAGAAGAACATCTTATGTTTAGGTTGACAAGAAGAGTTCCAAATCCATTTGAAATGAGGTGGAGTTGCTCTGTGCCCAACCATTGCTTTGTATCCTTTTGCTGAGGTGTAATTTTCAGAGCCCCAAATGTAGCTCCATGTATCTGTATAGGTGTGGAACTCAGAATTTCTGAGAGAGAAACAAATATCCTCAAATTGCAGGAACTCAGCATATGCTGGAGTGGAGAGAGGTAAATGAAAGAGGTCCTCTAAAAACTCAGTATTAATCACCCTGTGTATTGTCATATGCTGATCCATAGCAAATATAAGTGTGGGAATTTTCTTTCCATGGCTGAGTCATCCCAAAGATCAGTCCAAAAGAATGCATATTTTCCATCTCCCACATTGCAACTGGCTATTGATTTATAGTCATTGAGGAGCTGTGTAATTCCTTTCCACCAGAAGGATCCAACTTGTTGCATTCCTGGTAATTTACCATCAGAATAATATGTCTCCCAAACAAGGTTCACCCAAGGAATGTCATGTCTATTGTAGAATTTGTGTAAATTCTTGAGAAGAAGAGTTTTATTATGTAGAAAGATATCCTTGACTCTAAGACCCCCTTGATCTTTAGGTCTGCACACAGTGGTCCAAGCAACAGATGTAGGTCTTTTGTCTTCCAATTCAGATCCTCTCCACAAACAGTGCCTTAAGTATTTAATGACCTGTTGCTTGATTGTAATAAGAACATCTATACATGTCATGAAGAAAATGGTCATGGAAGCCAGCACTGATTTAACCAAGAGGAGTCTTCCTACAGTTGTCATGAAAATAGTCAGCCCTGCTATCTTTTTTGCAATTCTGTCACTCAAAGGCAAGCATTGCTCCACAGATGGTTTATATAATCCTAGGGGCATACCAAGATATGTGAAAGGCAGACTGCCTCTAGAACAGTTGAGGAGGCCAGTAAATAAGTGAACTCTGTCTTCTGAAATATTCAGAGGAATCAATGCAGACTTTTGGTAGTTAACTTTCAGCCCAGTAGCAGAAGCAAAGGTGTTGATAAGTGCCTTAAGACAAAGCAATTGTCTAGTGTCTGCTTGAATTAAAACCAGGGTGTCATCAGCATACTGCACCACTGGGAAATCAGGATTGCTTTGGACTTGCAGAGGTGATGTAATAAGTCCTTGTGACATGGCCTTGTTTAGAATAGACTGGAGAAGATCAGCAGCTAGCACAAACAAGAGGGGTGATAATGGATCACCTTGTTTCACTCCTCTCCTACAGTAAAACTTTTTACCAGGCACACGATTAATAAGCACAGATGAGGAAGCAGACTTGAAAATCATTTGGATCCATGAGATCCACTGCTCCGCAAAACCTTTTGCTCTTAAAATGTCAATGATAGCTCGATGTTCAATTGTGTCAAATGCTTTCTCAAAATCTAGCTTTAAAATCAATGTTTCCTTCTTTGATTTGTAGCACTGATGCAAGTATTCAAAAGACCAGGCTAAGCAATCCTGAAGAAACCCATATTGGTTGATGTGTATCAATTGTAAGATAACCTTTTGTAGTCTATTGGCCAGCAAGTTTGTGATTATTTTAAACACTCCATTTAGTAGGGAAACCGGTCTGATGTCATTTGGGCATCTTGGGACTTCTTTCTTTGGAATGAGAGTAATGAAAGAAGAATTAATACTTTCAATATCCACTGACCCTGCATGAAAAGCATGGATGAGCTGCCTGACATCATGCCCTATAATATCCCGACAAGATTTCAGAAACTCATTGTTGAAACCATCTGGCCCTGGTGATTTATCTGATGGCAAATTCTTGACCACATCATTTATTTCCACATCACTGAAAGGAATCTCTAAATCTTGGAAAATTTGAGGATTGACATTGTTATCATATAGGTGAGAAAGGTCAAAAAACATTTTATGACCCTCAGAATGGCCTAATCTCTTCTTGAAAGAATCCCATAAAATTGCAGCTTTACCTGCATGATCTGAAATCTCCACACTGTCCTCATTGAGCAAAATAGCAATATTGTTATGCCTATGATTGATTGTTGCTTTAGTGTGGAAAAACTTTGTATTCTCATCCCCAAATTTCACTCCTTTAATTTTACCTCTCTGCTTCCAATATATTTGTTGGTGTTGTAGAAGATTCAGAAGTGTTTCTTTAAGCAGCTGTCTGCAATTCCACTCAAAAGAACTTAAGGGTCTGAATTCTTCAATAAAGTCTAGGAGAAAAATGCATTCATTCAACTCTGCAATTTGCTGTTTCAAGCAGGATAATTTTTTTGCCCAGATTTTAATGTCTCTTCTTAGTACCTTGAATTTAGCAGTGATTGTTTTAGCTATGTCTGAACCTCTGACAGTAGAACCCCAAGCTTTCCTCACCACATCTTTGAAATTGTCATGTTTCAACCAATAATTTTCAAATCCGAAGATCTTTGATTTGGGGATGGTTGTACCAATCTTGATCATGCAAGGCAAGTGATCTAAAATTGGCCTAGCAAGAGGTAGAGCAGTGGTATCAGGATATGAGGTCATCCAAGAAGCAGAAGTGAAGAACCAGTCAAGCTTTTCCAAAAGTGGATTGTGCTGCATGTTACTCCAACTGTATTGTCTACCTTTGAGAGGTAATTCTAATAGACCCAGATATCTAATTGCTTCATTAAAGAGTAGCATTTGGTTAACATCTCCTCCAGGTTTATTTCTATCATCTGGTTTTCTTATGAAATTGAAATCCCCCATCACAATCCAATCCACATCATCAGGCATAACAATATTAGAGAACCAAGAAATGAATTCATCTTTGTCTTCCTGATTGCAAGGCCCATAAATATTAGTTAAGATCCAAGACTGTGTGGTGGTTTTACAAGTAAATTTGATGGAGAGAGAGAATCTGTTTTGGAACAAAAGATCTCCAATGAAAAGATTACCATTCCATGCTGTGAGCAAACCTCTTGATGCCCCCACTGACGGCAGGAATCTGAAATTATTTATTCTCTGAGGGCAAAAGTTCTTTATGAAATTTAAATCAAAAGATTCTCTCTTTGTTTCTTGCAAGCAAATTATACTAGCAGCACTTTCCTCAATTTTCTGTTGAAGTGGCAGCCATTTCTCTTTTCCATTAACCCCTCTAATGTTCCAGTTCAGAATATTCCATGATCTGTTGTTATTCATTGATAAACCAACTAATAAACATATGACCAAGCTCCAACACTTGATCCCCAGGGATTAAAAACACCACAACAAACCATAGATAGATCCACACAGGCATATATATAAGCATCAAAGGAACTACAGAAGTTCTGCCAGAAACATTCTGAAGAAGTCTGTGCCACCAGTACATCACACAATAACTTAGTAACCCCAAAAGTAACAGAAGCAAGCAGGTCCAAGACCCCAACACACAAAACAGACACTCAACACTGGTAAGGAACACTGACGCACCCTTAGTACTAGGATATTGATTCAGACACTGCATCATTAAGAACTATCATTTGGTTTATTGCTTTCCATGGCCTTGGAAACCTCAGCCATCTCCCCTTGGTCCTTCTTCTTTGGCTTTTTGCTCAGCTTTCCATGCAGTTCTTCCTCAGAGACCTTGCAAAATTTACTAGTAAGATTCTGAACCACTTTGGGGTTAATAATTGGGGGCATAGCATTGCATGGAAGACATGTAGAATTATTACATGAGTTTCTTCTGAAACCTTTGTTTTCTTCCAAAATTCTGTCACTCCTTCTTACCTCAGTTTCCACAAGTGGCCCCTTATCTCTCCTCTTCCTAGATGTAGCTTCTCCCAAAGGCAGAAGAATGACATTTGGAGAGGCCAGCTTCAGGGGGCTGCCCACAGCACTAGAGGAATGTGCAGCTGGACTAATACCCTCATTTTCTTTATCATTGCCTTCCTGCACAATTTTACATACAGGTGCTTGAGAGGTGTTGCAGCAAACAGGTATGTGGAAGATAAAGCATTCCTCTGATTCACAATTTGCTGTGAGAATTTGCCAGAATTGTGATTTCCATAATTTAAGTGTCCATTCAAATTTATCCGGAGTGAGGAGTAAGTTGATAATAAAATTAAACCAACTCACAGGAATAGCAGCTTCAAAGTTGTTTCCAGTAGTCTGATCAGGTTCAGCAAAATGCTTCACCCATAAGTCCAGACCCTCTTCACAAATCAAGTGAGAGCCATCAATTATAGACAGAGCATGAATTTTAGCAATTTCATGAAGATTAAAAAAGGAATCATCTGCCTCATTCTGTGTCATACCTTTTCCCAGTTGGTGTTCTGAATTAATAGGGTTGGTATCATCATTGCTCTGCTTTGAGCTCTCCCCAGCCAGGTTTAACTTTGTGGACTGGCCCACAAGCTTCTCTGATTCTGCAAGCTCCTTCTCAGTAGCAATAGGAACATTGATAACTGGAACTGAAATACTAACATTTACTTGATTTCGTTGAGCAAGCCCCACATCTTGACCAGCATCATTCTCTAAGGGCCCCACACCCTGGTTAACTTCAGGTTCAGAAATAGGGTTTTGAGCCCCCAAATCTTCAGAGTCAGGGGGATAGGCCTGAAGAATATTTATAAGACCAACACCTAAGCCCAAGGGTTGTGGTATTGGCGCCAGAGCAATCTGATTGACCTCCTCAATATTCTAAACAGAAGGTAGCACTAGATTGTTTGAAAAATCCCCCTCAGAAAGAGAAACAGTGGTTGTAATGCTACTATTGGGGACCCCATCCTCCCCCCTATCTGTAACTCTTCTTGAACTGCAGCCACTAGTTGGATGATTGCTGGCTGAGGGAAAGCCCAATGGTTTTCTTCCCATTGATCCCATTCCTCATCTTCATCATCGTCGTGTGCCATCTGATTGACAGGAGGATTGAAACCAGGGAAGTCATTAGCATTTTGCGGGATTGGATGTGGGTCCACATGTGGTGGAGGAAAAGGATCTTCATCTGCTGGACCTCCCCCCAGCATCTCCTCCAGAAGAACTTCCACAGAAGATGTCCATGATTCTCCTTCAAAATGCTCACCCTCAGACCACCTGATGCTCTTGAGAATGTGAATAAGATCTTTCACTCTTGCTTTAACCAGGATCTTTCCTTTTCTAGCCTCCTCTTTCTCCCAACTGATAATCTTTGCCACTTAGCAATAGCAGTAGCAACATCTTCTGAATTACAATGATCAAAAGGCACGCCAACAAAAAGAAGCCAGACCACCCGGTTGAAGTGAAGTCTTCTCCAATTTCTACCCTCGTCATGTTTCAGAAAAGTAATGAACACATCACCAAACACATGAGGACTCTGCGAAACCAATCTATCTCTGTCTCTGACATGGGCAAAACGCACATAAGCTTCGCCGAACGGGCATTGCTGGATTTCCAGAACACCTACTTGTGGATCTAGCTCAAAGTACTCTTGCAGGACTGCTTGAACGTTCTGGAAATGTACCTCATCGGGGAGCGGCTGGATTGTGGCGATGGCCCAGTCCTCGTGCCTCCTTTGACGGCGAGGAAGAATGACACGAGCCACCTCGTTTCTCCCATCAATGTGCTATATCTGGAAACCATTTGCGACGAACGGCTTCGGATCAATCGGGATGTTCGCCATTGTCACAGCGGCGACCGGCGATGGGGTTTGGTCAGGAGGTGGCGAGCAAGACGAGGAAGAAGCAGTGTTATGGGAAGAGGCAGAATGCGAGGAGTCCTCCTGTGGTCTTGGCTGAAAATTAGTAAAATATCCGGACACCAGCTCCTTGAATGATGTGGCCTTCCTGAAATGTAATGGCACGTCCGTGGGCTGGAACCAGCTTTCCACCTCTCCCGGGGCCCAAGCCTCGGCAAGTGGGCTTTGGAAAGTGGCAAAACGGAAGCAAGGCCAAAGCCCAGTGAGTTTTGGTTTGGGACAGAAACGCGCAAAGTGGCCTTGTTCTCCACACGAAAAACAGACCAATTGTCGCCTCATAGCACCCATGTCGTAATGTGGAGTAACGGTTGGGTTGACTGCTTGCGGAACAGTAACTAACTCTTGATGACCCAAATAATTGTTGGGAGACCCCTGATCACTCTCCGCATTAATGGTCATAGAGAGGCGCTGGAAAACCTACCGGCCATTACTCGCCGGAGCCGGAATAAGCCGGCGATCGCCGTTGTTTCTGACAGGCCTACCATGTCTGCCCACTAAGGTCCATTGAGCATCTTCTAACTTGTAAAAATTTAACTCTTCTCTACGCCAATTAGGACCACCGTTGCCCCAAGGACTAATCAAACAACTGCTCTGTGACTCTACCAGAATTGTAAATCTGAAAACCAACTGCTTTGGACGCAACGGAAAACTTGAAAGACCAATCTCTGAGAGGAGAAACACGAAATCCTTGTGGGTAACAACCAAAAGAAGCATGCAAAGCAGAACTAACCGTAAACGTGTCCAGTTTGAAGGAGGCTCGAATGAAAGAGACCACGAATGTAAATTCTCGCTGACGAAACCCCGGCGAGAAAACCACAGGATGTCCAAACTTGCTTCTCACCTCAGCTTGGAATTCTTTGCCCCTGTCAAAGTTTAAGGCAGGAGGTGCCATGTTGAAGGAGATCTCACGTGCACAACCTAAAGGAAACACCTTGACTCAAGGTCACAAGGAGAGGTCGCTTGCAGCCGTCGCCGGAGAAACCACCTGCCAAAGGGGATGGTCACCGGGACCGAAATAGCCTCCGGTGGGAGATTGTGGACGCCGGGGCCGGAGCGGCCACCGGCGTGAGAAGGTGGCCGCCGGGGCCGGAGTGGCCATCGGCGCAAAATCGCCTAGGGAGTCACCTAGGAGAGGAGCCTAGGGAACCTAGGGTGTCTTCTTCCTCATGTTCCATCTTCGGGTCACCGTACTTGTCGAAGTCTTGCTCATTGGCGACTCCATCCATTCCGATGATCTTCCTTTTGCCTCTCCTCACGACAACACGACTGGGCTTTGACGGGTCGGTAATGAAGAAGCATTGGTCCACTTGGGAAGCCAGTACCAATGGCTCATTTTTCGCGGTGACATTTGCGCCCGTGGTCTTGGATTTGGCTTCGGGTATAACCATGGTGGTGAAATACCGGTCTTCTTTTAGGACGCTCTTGGCCCATCTGACACGGAACATCGGGACCTTCTCTCCAACGTAGCTCAGCTCCCAGACTCGATCCTTCCGTAGTATCTGTCCTTGTCGTTACCGGTGTAGGATTCCATCGTTACCCCGGAGTTCTGATAACCATCGCTCTTCATGTCCTTGTCCTCGGTGTAAATGTGTAGCCGTTGATGTCGAACGCCTCATAGGTCATCAGGTTGTGCTCGGCGCCCTGTGACAAGGCGAATCTGAGTTTTTCTTCCGCGGAAGAATCCTCATGTAAAGGGTGCGACAGAAGCTTCTCCTTGAACCAACACGTGAAACATGAGTTGTGCTCTTTGATTATATCTCCGTCCGTCCTCTATTGTCCTCGGTCATTGTACGTCTTCTCAATAAAGGTTTTGTGCTCTACCACCCAAGGATCGACCACGTCTATGTGTTGTAGCGCGACTAGGTTTGCTCTTTCAAAGTCGGCGAGTCGACCCTCAAAGTCGACATGCATTTCGCGGCGACCATCGCGGTGACCCCATCCAGCGAGCCTGCCGAGGTGCCTGTTGACGGGCAGACCAACGGGGTTCTCGATGCCTAGATAATTCGTGCAGTAGGAGATGCACTCTTTGGTCAGAAAGCCCCTGGCTATGCTTCCCTCTGGACGTGACATGTTGCGAACGTATCCTTTGATGACACCATTCATCCTCTCGGAGGGCATCATGCTGTGCAGGAACGTCGGCCCGAGTTGGATGATATCCTCCATGATATGGACCAGCAGATGCACCATAACATCGAAGAATGCGGGCGGGAAGTACATCTCAAGCTCGCATAGTATCACCACGATCTCTTCCTGTAGCCTTTTGAGTTGCCTCACGCCAACCGACTTCTGAGAGATGATGTCGAAAAAGTTGCATAGGCCAAATAGCGTTTCACGGACGTGCGCGTCCATGATCCCACGGATTGCAACTGGAAGTATCTGTGTCATCAGCACATGACAGTCGTGAGACTTCATCCTGCTGAACTTCTGCTTCGCTGAGTCTAGGTATCTGCTTATCTTCCCCGCGTAACCGTAAGGAAGTTTTACTCCTACGAGGCAGGTGAAAAACTGCTCGATCTCCTCCTGACTTAGAGTGAAGCACGCGGGAGGGTAGTCATTTCCGGTCTTCTTGGCCTTTTGCCTTTGTGACGACTTTCCGTGTCCTCCTTCGCCTCATCATCATCATCATCATCATTAGCGTGAAGCTCCTCCCTGATGCCCATTCATTTCAAGTCTGCCCTTGCTTTCGGCCCATCTTTGGTCCTCTCTGGCATGTTGAGCAGGGTACCAAGCAGACTCTTGCACACGTTCTTCGTGATATGCATGACATCAACGCTGTGAGGCACATGGTGGATCTTCCAGTACGGCAAGGCCCGGAAAACAGACCTCGTTTTCCATACCTTCAGCAGCGGCTCTGGCGCCTTTCGCTTCTTTCCCGGCTCTGGCGCCTTTTGCTTCTTTCCCGGCAGTGGGCAATCTTTCCAATTTTTCAACAGCTCGTCTATTTCCTCGCCGCTCCTCGTACGCGGGCGTCTTCGGGGCTCGGTTTCACCATCGAACAGATCCTTGCGTTTTCTCCATGGGTCATTGTCGCGAAGCCACCTTCGATGTCCCATGAACACGGTTTTCGAAGACCCGGGATCTCTATCTAGCTGGCGATACGTTGTGTCATCCATGCACCTGACGCATCCAGAAAATCCGTGGACCACCTGCCCCGCGAGATATCCGTAAGCGAGATAGTCATGCACCATCGTGAGCAGTGCGGCTCTCATAGGGAAATATTCTTTCTCTGGGCGTCCCACGTATTGGCTGGCGTTTTCCACAGCGTGTCTAGCTCCTCTTTCAGCAGCCCCAGGTACAGATTGATGTCGTTCCTTGGTTGTTTCGGCCCTTCAATTAGCATACTCATGTGAATGTACTTCCTCTTCATGCACAACAAGGGGGGAAGGTTGTACATCCACAAAAACATAGTCCAGGTGCTATGTGTGTTTCTCTGGCTGCCAAACGGATTGACTCCATCGGTGCTCGCGCCCAGCATGATGTTCCTTGGATTGTCCCCAAATTCTGGGTGTTTGAAGTTCAACGCTTGCCACTGGCTCGCATCCTTAGGGTGACTCAGCATCTTGTCTTTTTTATTTATCTCTGGATCATTTCCGTCATCTTCTCGCTTCTTCTCCTCCCTATCCGCGTGCCAACGCAGGAGCTTTGCTAGCTTAGGGTCCGTGAAATACTGCTCCAGACGAGGAGTGATCGGAAAGTACCACACCACTTTTCGAGGAGCTTTCTTCCTCTTCTTGTATCGAGTGACGCCGCACACCGGACATATGGTAGACTCCGCGTGCTCGTCCTGATAAATGATGCAATTGTTCATGCACACATGGTATTTCACGTGCGGTAAGTCCAGAGGACACACGATTTTCTTCGCCTCCTCGAAACTGGTCGGGCATTTGTTCCCCTTGGGAAGACGTTCGTGCCAGAATGACATGTTCTCGTCAAAGCATGCATCGGTCATTTTGTGTTTTACCTTCATCTCCAGAGCCATGAGCGTTACTTTCAGGCGGGTATCGTCGGGCCTGCATCCTTCATACAATGGAGTAAACGCGTCTATCTCCAGTTGATCCAGCTTGAATTTCTCTCGGGCGGTAGCTCTTGCGTTATCCGTCTGCTTGAGAAGCAGCTCTTCAATATGAGGTTCCTGCACCCAGCCCATCGATGGTCCATCGTCGTCTGCTCCGGCATCTTCATCTTCATGATCATGCCCTTCGTCTTCATCTTCCTCATCATCATGTCCGGCATCTTCTACATGATGACTGTCTACAGCATCACCGTCGTGATCATGCCCTGGAGATTCTTCGTCTTCTCGCCCGCCCTCGCAGCGGTGTTGTCTTGCTGCCCTTCCTCATTTCTTGCCCGGCCCCCATAGACGACTTCATAGTCATCTTCATCACCTTGCCACCGATAGCCATCCATGAAACCAAGCAAGAGCAGGTGGTTCCGCACCTGCCCGGAATCCGGGTCCGCAATAAGGCTCTTCAGCTTGCATCTTCAACACGGACATCTTATCTCCGTCTCGTTCTTTTGAAGCATCTCGGCCTTTGCAGAGCTCAAAAACCTATTCACGATGCCTTCGGTCATCGTGCGGACCATGGTCGCCTGCGGGGTAGAGCAAAACGATATTTTAGAACCAAGAAAAAAATTTGGCATGACTTTGCCAAAAAATAGGACCAAAAAGAATGCATAGTGCCAAATTCTCGCCGAAACGGAAATGAATCAACATTCCGGCAAAATATTGGCAACTATCGCATTTCAAATACTAGTACCTGCAAACACAAACATATATGCAACACCACAAACATATGCAACACCACAAACATACGTAGATCTAGCTAGGCCATAAAAAGTGCATGTGCATGTTGTTGGAGGGAGAAAAATGTAGATCTCCAACATAAAGAAAGCTTTCCCCTTACTTACCTATCAAAAAAAGATAATTTAACCACTTAATTTGGGTGAATCTATGGTGCAAATGAGGTGAGGAGGATCAGGCAGCCGAGACAAGCTTGGAGGAGGAGGTGGAGAGAATGAAGTGGGGAAAGTGAGTGTGGTAGGTGGCTGTCCAAAATATCTAGCTGGTCTCAGGTTACTAATGGCGCACCACCTAAAAATGCGCATTAGTAACCCTGGTTACTAATGGCGCACCAGTTAGGGGTGTGCCATAACTAGTTTTGCGAAAAAAATATATATAATTGTTAGTAGTGGCGCACCGTGGTTGTGCGCCATTACTAGTTTGAACTAGTAATGGCGCACTTCGCACAGGTGCGGTATTACTAGTTTTGAAAAAAAAGTAAAAAAAATTGTTAGTAGTGGCGCACAGAGCTTGTGGTGCGCCATTACTAGTTAAAACTAGTAATGGCGCACTGTGCCCTGGTGCGCCATTAATAGTTTTGGAAAAATAAAAAAATAAAATTTGCTAGTAATGGCGCACCGTGTGTCTGGTGC
Source organism: Triticum aestivum (assembly GCF_018294505.1). Classification (NCBI taxonomy): domain Eukaryota; kingdom Viridiplantae; phylum Streptophyta; class Magnoliopsida; order Poales; family Poaceae; genus Triticum; species Triticum aestivum. The sequence continues at coordinate 282,929,451 of NC_057805.1, forward strand.
GCCATTAGTAATGAGGACACTAATGGCGCACCTGTATCTGGTGCGCCACTTCTATATAGCAGTGGCGCACCACATACATGGTGCGCCATTAATGTCCATATCAGCTATAACCCTTTTCCTAGTAGTGAAAAGTTGAGCAGATATGAAGTACCACCTCTCTTACGGCGCCGTGTAGGCATCGGGGTTGCGATGGCCGTCTGTGGTGTTGAAGCAGATCAACGACGGTAGACGGGTGCATCGGGGGATAAGTCCCGTTGCGGTGTACGAGAAGGTCGTGTGAGTGGCCCCGACAAAGAGGATGACGGCGCCGATGAAGCGAGAGGACGCGATGCAAGGCTCCTGGTCCGTCGCCGTTGATGAGAAATGTCCATCTCTAGCAGTGGATGATGCGGTCTTGGTAGGCGCTCCAGCATGGTGGAGGACGGTGGCGATGGATGGGGTGGAGGATGACGACGATGGATGGGGTGGCGGACGGAGGAGGCTGGTGTGGGGATGGTGTTCTAGCGCGGACGGTGTATGAATGGGAAAATGGAGGGAAAGGTACGAGGAACCATGTTTTTTGGACGCGCCTGTCTGAAATATGGGAAAGTTATGAACTTAGCCCCCGTTTAAAATTTGGACGTATCGTCGGTTGGGGATAGGACGGTAATCTCGCATCTCGCCAATATTTGCATAGAGCGATTTCGGGCGAGGGGAGGGTGTTTTGGTGCCCACGGTTGGCGCCCATGGTGTATGAACCGGGCTGACAGGTAGGGCGGTTGTGTGACGTCTGAGTGAAGTTACAAACCTACCCCTATTGAAAATATTTGCCTAGATCAATTTCGGCCGAGTCAACTTTATTTTGCCGCCCACCGTGTATGAATGGGGAAATAGAGGGAGAGACAGAGGTCTTTCGGACGAGCTTGAATCAAATGTGTTTTGCCGCCCATGTTTGGCACCCACCGTGTCGGAATGGGCTCAGAGGCGGCCATGTCACGTCTAATTGAAGTTACTAACCTACCCCTATTGAGAGTAGTGGAAATCGGGCTGATGGATTGTCCGTGTAAGGTGTAGATAGTAATTTCCATCTCCCAAAGACTGGCTTTGGGCCGCCGACGTGGGAGTGGACATTTTGCCTATTCTTTCGAATTTTGGGATAATAAGCATCCACGTTTACCCTTGCAACTAAATTCGAATCCATTTTGTATTCCTATACGAATCTTTATAAATCATTCTATGTGTTTTTATACATCTTCAAAAGCACGACAAAGATGTATTCCACTGTCATATATGAATATGATTTACAATTGCCGATATTCGAATTCAGAAGCTAGAATCCATTTCAAGGTGAATTCGAATATTTGAAACCACTTTATGTCCAACTCAAGTGTCACATGTAGCATAATGTGTACTCACATTAAGATATGTACACAAGCGATGTATCAAGATTCAAATACCGAGTCAATCAACCAATAATGTACAAAAACTAACAGACATATAAACACTTATAGAGTATATGGATCAACAATATCAACTAACATACATAAACCAAGCCGCTGTATTTTTTTTGCTAGAAGAGCATCCTCTTTTTAGCGAAGCTAGTACAACATCTTGGCTCTTTCAGATGCGTGCCACTTAAGGACCATCTATACTACTATTATTGCTGAATAAACATTCAGCCCAATTGGCATATTTGTAGGTCTGGCACAACAATCAAAATGAAATGTCTTAGTCTTATCGATTAATATAAACCTGTGCTAAAAAAATTAGAAAAAAAAAACAATTATTACATGATCTCTAAAACAAATGGTTTCATCGATTACATGAAAAAACAACACAAAGGTTATTCAACGATGGGAAGAACATTTCACCTATCATTTACCAAGTGGGAATTTAATTTCCTTTTTTTCCTCCAAGACCTTAACAATGCGTTTAGTCTCAGCTTGCTTTGTTTTGAAATCCACTGAATATTTAATGGTTGTCTTGTCTACTGCTTGTGATTGTGTTGTTTGCTTCCTCAACATGTCAACTTCATCTCTAAGTGCAGAAGCAGAATCTCTTTCTACCAATAATTTAGCCTCTAGAGCATTAGTAGTTGGCAATTCATGATGCACGATTGGGCCGGTGCCACTGTTGTGGGATGATACAACGTCCATGGGGACCTCGCTCTTTGATCTTGGGCTAACCTATTTTGCCATTAAAGTTTTGACTGGATTCCGAAAAGTTGAAGTTAGCAAAACATCTCAACTAGGAGCTATAATAGCAAATCAGTTAAACTACAAGGAATTAAAGAGTTTCAGTTGGATGCTAAAAAGTAGTTATTAACATCATTGTACCCGGTTGTAGCAGCAAAGCAATTAAACAAACAAGTTTTGCAAGAGGTACCTGTTGTGGCATTGGAGTTTCTCTTGGATCCTGAAAAGTTGAGTAGCCAGTAATGTGTTTAGAGCAACCAGTTGCCGCAGCAAAGCAGTTAAACAAACAAGTTTTGCAAAAGGAACCTGTTGTGGCATTGAAGTTTCTCTTGGATCCTGAAAAGTTGAGTAGTCAGTAACTTGATTAGAGCAACAATTACAGCAGCAAACCTGTTACACAAATATATTTTTGAAAATGTAACTGCTGTGCAATATGACTTCCAATTGGATCCTGAAAACTAGAAGTTTGTAAGATGATTACAGCACCAAGTTACAGCACCAAACCAGGTAAACAAGGAAGTTTCTGAAAACATACATGTTGTGCCCACGGAGTTTCAGTTGGATCCTGCAAACTTAAATGTTAGCAATCATAAATAAAGTGTTGCAAGAGCCATAAGAAACTAACATCAAACTAGTAAAACTAACCAGTTTTGGCAACGTATTAAAGTAAAAAGTCGGTACCATTTACCAGAAACACAGACATCTGTAAATTTCTTTGATGTAAGGAAAATGATTCGACCATATATATATATATATATAAGTTAAAAAGACGGTGTCCCTCATATAAACCTGACAGTTGTCTATCCATGAACATGCAAACATTACTAGTGCTACAAGTGATAATAGCAAACCATTTAAACAAGCAGGGTATCAGAACGTAAATTACACGTGAATTCTGCTGCACCTTAGAAGTATATATGACCAGCTATCTACGTGCTTAAGTAGCTATTTAAGTTCAGGCAAACAGGTAATTCTTAACAGTAAGTATCAAACACATAGATAGGCGCAGTCTATAATAGGAAAAGTAGGCTATGGCATTATGTAAGTAGCACACTAAATTAAGCCGAGAAGCAGGTAACTGAACTTATGCTAGCTCTTTGTACAGGCACACTACAACTTCTTTTTTGCTTGCAAGGTTCTACAAAGGAGTCCATGGCATCAATTGCTTGGATATGCAGTCCCAATACTGTCAGATTTCATGTTCCGGTAAAACCGTTGAGGATCGAACACTTGGGTGCGCATGAAGATTTCCCCCTACCTAATCACGCCCTCAGCCTCGCCGCGATCTCAAAGCTTAGCTCAAAGAACTCGCAACACAAGAGACACGAGATTTATACTGGTTCGGGCCACCGTTGTGGTGTAATACCCTACTCCAGTGTGCTGTGGTGGATTGCGTCCCGGGCTGAGGATGAACAGTACAAAGGGAAGAACAGCCTCCTGAGGCAAGGAGTTCTTGTGCTTGGTGGGAGTGAGGATGAACTGAATGAGTTCGAGATACGTCCCCTCCTACTGTGGTGGCTAGTCCTATTTATAGAGGGCCTGGTCCTCTTCCCAAATATTGAGCGGGAAGGGATGCCACAACGGCCAATTTTAAGGGGGACAGCTAGTACAAGCTATCCTGACTAAAGGTGGTCTTCGCCTGCCAAACGCTCTGGTGGTGACGCCGTCTTGGGCTCCACGGTGACCTCCGTCCTGCCGTCCTGCTGGTCTTGGTCTCGTTGCACCGATATGGAAACCTTTTCCTGATGCCTCGGTACTCCTCGCCTGCGCTTGCCTCCTTAGCACAAAAGAGGAAGCGAGGACACTGTACGCGCTGGCGCCCGCCTTGTCTCGGTCGTCATGGCTTATGTCATTGGAACCTTGTGACGTTCACCTTGCCTTGATCTCTCTGCCCCTCACGAGCCAGCCTGGCGAGGGCGCCCCCGAGGAGGTCTCGTGTCCTCCACCTCACGAGGCTTGGCTCCTCGCGAGGGTCTTGAGTTATTGCTGGTGAAGCCGGGCTGTACTGGGCCGCGAGTGGAGCCCCGCCGTGGGCCGCAGGCAGGCAAGTCTGGGGACCCCCGTTCCCAGAACACCGACAGTAGCCGCCGGGCCCAAGGCGCGCTCGGGCTTGGCTTCGAGGCGAAGCCAAAGGGTAAGACCGGAGCACCGGGGGCCCCAACAGCCTGCGACCTTGGTCGACGCATGGCGATTGATTGGACGTGGGCGTCTCCGCTTCCCCATGCTGCCTCAGCAACTGCCAGACTTGACGAGTCCCTACTGCATGCAAAAAGAGTTATCATTACATGTGATCATGGAGGCCGGCGGTTGGCCTCCTCTGGGCTATAAATGAGGAGGGAGGCGGAGCCCCCATCGCCCAACTCTTCCTGCTCCGCTTGCTTCTCCTCACTTGCTCCATCGCTAGTAGCGACTCCATGGGGCCGATCTGAAGATTCTCGGCCGCGGAGAAGGGAAAAACTCCCCGCGACGAGGCTGGGCCACTTCCGCTGAAGAAGAGGCCGGTCCACCGTCGGGACGTAGTCATGAGGCAGGAGGTGACAAGGCCTTGGTACGAGCGGCCGCCTCCTGGGTATCCGCTACCTCTATATGCCCAAGCCGAGGGCTCAGGAGGAAGAGGCGGCGAGCGGCGTCGCCCATGCCGCGACCGTGGTCGCCGTGCCACGGGGGCGCACGTCATCGCCGCAGGGGCCCATGCCATGGACTCTTCGCGCGAGCTCGTGCTGTGGGCGGCGATGCCTCCTCCCTCCTGGATCTGCTTCCCCTAGTTCTTCTCCACCGAGATGCCGCTGAGGGGTCCTCTGGAGCTGTGGCTGCAGCACGCCGACTGCAACGCCCCCGTGACCGGAGCGGAAGTGGAAGCCATCTCCTCGGGCAAGATCTTCATGACCCGTGGCTGGGGGGAGGTTGCCCGGGTTTGCCGTGCGGAAGGCGCCCTCTCCATCCACTTTAGGTACGACGGCACCTCCACGATGTTTTTCAAGGTCTTTGACGCGGAAGGCCATCGCTTGGAGTGCTGCCCTGGAGAGGGCCGCCTGAATGGTGCCGCGGCAGGATCTGGGCCTGCCGCCCACCTCACCAGCGACTCATCCAACAGCAGTGGCGCCGCTTGGGAGTCCAGCGATTCTCCTGAGCCCTACGAGACTCCGGAAACGAGCAACGACAGCTACGTGCCCCCGAGCTCTCGCCGGGCTCGGAGTAAGGCCGCAGCGTCCGGCTGCCGCCGTCGCTGATCTTGATGAGGTTGGCACTGGCCTCCCATGGCCCACTGTTGATGATGGCGTCGGCTGCGCTGGCGCACGTAGATAGGGCTCCTTGAATCTCCTTCGTTTTGTTCCCTGTGAGGAATCGAAATGAACCCCGTGGGAGCATGTAAAGAACCTGCTATGTCTTTTGTTGATATTATCCTTATTATGAAATTGTGCGAGCACTTGTCCTGTATCGGCTCAGTCTCCCCTTTCTATCCTCGCGACGGCTTGGTGCTCTACGCTGACAGGTCCCGGTCCCTAGGCAGGCTGCAGCCGTCGCTGGTATGCCAGGTCGCGATGCCGTGGTCAAGTCCAGGAGGTGAGCGGCTCGAGGTCCAGTAAGAGCTCTGGAGGCGCGATGCTCAGGAGGTCCCCTTTAGCGTGCAAGCGGCCACCGAGAGGTAAGAAAGGGAGGCGACGTTGCCGCGGCAGGGCTGCAGCAAGTGAGGATCTCATGCCGTAGCGATTGGTTGGTCGGAGCACGAAACTTATCTTGGCAGTCCGGAGTAGTTTCCTTGCGTTGCACAAGACTCGTGCGTCGGCGGTCGTGGCGCAGCTAGGTTAGGCCCGTGCGTGCTTCCCCTTCCTTCCCACGCTCTCCTTTGTGCTCTATGTCCTCAGGTCCCGGCCCTCGAGCAAGCTCATCTGCCACTGGTATGCTAGGTCGCGATGCCGTGGTCAAGGCCAGGGGGTGAGGGCTGGAGAGCCAGTAGGAGCTCCTGAGTCGCGATGCTCAGGAGCCCCCCTTTTAACGCGCAAGCGAATCGCATGGGAGAAGAAGGAGCCCGCGGTACCGCCCGCTGTTGTCCTCTAGAGGTTCCTGGAAGTCAGCGCGAGGAGGGGCACAAATTGCAATTATGATCGCCGGCCGACCACTGATAGCTTCGTAAGAGAATGGAGGCACTGAGGGCCTGGTGAGGTGACGCGCGCGGGGCGTGCTGCAGGCCAGAGCTTGACTGCTCAGATTTGTCGACATTGCAGGGACGGACCCAAGCACAAGCGTCGTGCCAGCGTGAACAGCTCCCATGGTAGGTGACAATCAAGCAGGTGATAATCAAAGATAGGTTAGGCATGAGAGGCAGACTAGCTTAGGTTAATGCTTGAACGATACATGCCACTAGGCTGGACCTGAGCGGCTTGGGGATGATGCAACCCATGGGGCGCCCCCAGCAAGATGAGCCAAAGATGTAAAGGGATACATGCCATAGGGACGGACCCACGCGGCCTGGGAATGATGCAACATGAGGGGCGCTCCCAGCTAAATAAACTTGGAAAATTTCACCTGGTTCTCTTGTCGAAGGGGTGTTGGAGAAGCTGAAGGTGCGTGACGAAGGGGTTGCTCCTCACGAGCCACCGGGGCCCTGAGCCTCGGGAGGCTCTGGGGGTCCAAGCAGTTCCTTGAGGACCGTCTCTGTCTCCGCTAGGACTGCGTGGTGCCTGGCCTCCTGAGCCGCCAGGACGCTCTGCAGGTCGCGCTGGAAGGCGGACGCCATGCTCGGCAGGCCAAAAGGCATGTGAACATAGCTGTGAGGTGGGCCCTAACAGCGTCCCACACGCGAAGGCTAGAAAAGCCCCTGAGATGCGTCCCTGTTGAGCCCTGGGATGTCGATGCAGACGCACAGCCCACCATCCTCGCCTAGATGGGGAGCCGCGCCAGGTGAGCGGCGATCGCCGCGTATGGCTCTTGCATCCTGTAGTTCTTGAGTGGTCTTGGTGATGAACTCCTGAGCGCCGAGCGCTCCTCGCCCGATGTCCTCCTGAGGGAAACGTGCTGTGAAGCATGCCTCCATGTGGTTCCCGAGCGCCTCCCTCATGATGTTGGCAAGGTCAGAGGCCCTCCAGAAGAGAGCCCCCGAGCCCCGCCCGAGGATGGCGCCGGGCGCGCCTTCCTATGCGAGGGAGGGAGGCACCCCAGGCGCGGGCGCTGATCCTGACGTGGCTCCACTTGCGGCGCTGTTCTCCTGAGGCCCTGTGTGGAGTAGTTGCTTCTTCTTCTTGGAGATGACCTCAGGAGGGTACTGTGCTACATTGCTGTCGGGGTCTTCGATTGACGCTGCATTGAAGGCGCGCTCGAGGGAGCACACCCCATCTTTTTCTTCGCATGGGACTGTGATGATCCCGCCACTTCCTAGCATCTTGAGGACGTTGTAGCCGTGGTGTGTCACTGCGATTAACTTGGCCAGGGCCAGATACCCGAGGATGGCATTGTATGGCAGACGGATGTGGGCGACGTCGAAGTCGATGAGCTCGGTGCGGTAGTTGTTGCGCTATTCGAAGGTGACAGGGAGGCGGACCTACCCTATCGGCGTGGTGGAACCGTCGGTCACTCCTGAGAAAGGCTTGGTAGGTTGAAGCTGGTCGTAGGGCACTTGGAGGCTGTCGAATGTCTCGACGGACAGGACGTTGAGCCCTGCGCCGCCGTCGATGAGGGTCTTGGTGACTTGTACGTTGCTGATGACGGGTGAGCAAAGCATCGGGAGGGCGCCAGCAGTGGCCGCGCACTTGAGCTGATCTGCCGAACTGAAAGTGATGGCGCACTCAGACCACCTAAGCGAGCTTGTGGCCTCAAGCCTGGGAAGGACTACGTTCACCTCGCGAGCAAACTGCTTGAAGATTCACTGAGAGGCTGGGGCTTGAGCTCCAACCAAGATGCAGGCGATAACTCACGGCTCCTGGAAGCCCCCAGCCCCCTCGTCCTGATGGTGGTCGTCGTTCCTTTTTGGTGGTGGCAGTAGCGGAAGAAGGCCAGTGTTACCCTGAGGACGGTCCTCACGAGGCTAATCCCTCCAGGCGCCCTTGCGAGGCTGATCCTGCCAGCGGTCCTCGCGAGGCATGTTATGCCACTCCTGGCGAGGGCCACAGTCGTCCCAAGGACCTCCGCCATGTCCTCCTCCGCGGCCGTAGCCCTGGTCGTTGCACTCGGGGCGTCGACCGAGGCGTCCGTCCCGAATGGCCCTGAGCTCTTGACAGTCATTAGTGTTGTGGTTTGTGGAAGGCGCAGAATGGTCGGCTGCTCTTGGATGACTCGGGATGGTCCCAGCCGTGCTTCGTGTCCGACTCCGCCACGAGCACGGCCACCCCCTTGCGCTTCACGTCCTTGGTCTTGGCTTTCTTCTCCTCCAGGTCGGCAGCTGGGAGCTCGAGAAGGGAAAGGCACCCTTCCTCAGCCCTTGCGCACTTGGTCGCCAGGTTGAACAACTCCAAGGACGTGCGCAGCTCCTCATGGATGGTGAGCTCCTCCTTCATCTTGACGTTGCGGACGCCAACAAAAACCCAGAGATGATGGCCTCGTCCATCACCTTGGGGATCTTGAGGCGAACGTTCTTGAAGCGCTGGATGTACTTCTGGAGGGTCTCTCCTGGCTGCTGCTCGACACGACGCAGGTCACCCGCGGCCGGAGGGCGGTCATGAGTGCCCTGGAAGTTGCCGACGAAGCGGTCTTGCATCTCGTTCCAGGAGGAGATGGAGCCTGGACGTATGTTCAGGAGCCATGAGCGGGCACCATCCTTGAGAGCCATGGGGAACCAGTTCGCCATGACTTTCTCGTTGCCGTTGGCTGCCTCGATGCTCAGCACGTAGAGCTGCAGGAATTCCGTGGGGTCGGGGGTGCTGTCATGGCGTGGAGGCAGGTCTGACTTGAACTTGCCCATCCATGCGACGCTACACAGCTCAGGAGTGAAGGCGCGGCAGCCCGCGGTGGCCACCGGGACCCTTTACTGATGTGGAGCCTGGCCTTTATGCCCGCGCACCGCCACCGCAGGCGGCGCATGGTCTTGTCATAGTGGTGCTGGAGGGCGGGAGCGTTTTCTTGTGGACGAGGGACTTCTTGGCAGCTTCCTTCTTAGCGTACGGGCGCCCGACGCGGTGGGTCGCGCCGAGGGGCGGCACGCCTTGGCGCCAGGAAGCCGTCTTGATGCGGATGTGGTGGCGGTGGCGCTCCGTGGGCCACGTCGCCCGTAGCCAGCGGAGGGCGAGGCAGCGAGAGGGACGGCGCAGGGGAGCCCCCTGCGGCGCTGACGAGCTCAGCAATGCGGTCCACCCAGTCCTCGTAGAGGTCGCCGATGGGGTGGTAGCGCAGGAGTTCGCGTGCCATGCACAGCGTGGCCTGCGCGTCCGTGGGGGCGCGACAAGCGTGAGACGACGAGCCGGCCGGGGTCAGCGACGGAGTCGCGGTGCGGCCGTCCTGCCGCACCGGGGGGTGCAGCAAGGACGCTTGCTGCTCGTTTCCCGCCGGGCCGGTGACAGCATTGGTGAAGGAAATATGCCCTAGAGGCAATAATAAAGTATTATATATTTCCTTATATCATGATAAATGTTTATTATTCATGCTAATTGTATTAACCGGAAACATAATACATGTGTGAATACATAGACAAACAGAGTGTCACTAGTATGCCTCTACTTGACTAGCTCGTTAATCAAAGATGGTTATGTTTCCTAGCCATAGACATGAGTTGTCATTTGATTAACGGGATCACCTCATTAGGAGAATGACGTGATTGACATGACCCATTATGTTAGCTTAGGACCCGATCGTTTAGTATGTTGCTATTGCTTTCTTCATGACTTATACATGTTCCTATGACTATGAGATTATGCAACTCCCGTTTACCGGAGGAACACTTCGTGTGCTACCAAACGTCACAACGTAAATGGGTGATTATAAAGGTGCTCTACAGGTGTCTCCAAAGGTACTTGTTGGGTTGGCGTATTTCGAGATTAGGATTTGTCACTCCAATTGTCGGACAGGTATCTCTGGGCCCACTCGGTAATGCACATTACTATAAGCCTTGCAAGCATTGTGACTAATGAGTTAGTTGTGGGATGATGTATTACGGAACGAGTAAAGAGACTTTCCGGTAACGAGATTGAACTATGTATCGAGATACCGACGATCGAATCTCAGGCAAGTAACATACCGATGACAAAGGGAACAACGTATGTTGTTATGCGGTCTGACCGATAAAGATCTTCGTAGATTATGTGGGAGCCAATATGGGCATCCAGGTCCCGCTCTTGGTTATTGACCGGAGAGGTGTCTCGGTCATGTCTACATAGTTCTCGGACCCAAAGGGTCCGCACGCTTAAAGTTACGATGACAGTTATATTATGAGTTTATATGTTTTGATGTACCGAAGGTTGTTCGGAGTCCCGGATGTGATCACGGACATGACGAGGAGTCTCGATATGGTCGACACATAAAGATTGATATATTGGACGACTATATTCGGACACCGGAAGTGTTCCGGAGAAGTTTCGGATTAAACCGGAGTGCCGGAGGGTTACCGGAACCCCCCGGGGAAGTATTGGGCCTTAGTGGGCCTTGAGGGGAGAGAGAGGGCAGCAGCCAGGAGGTGGCGCGCCCCCTCCCAGGAGGAGTCCTAGTTGGACTAGGAGAGGGGGGCGCAGCCCCCTTTCCCTCTCCCTCTCCCTCTCTTTCCTTCCCCCCTTCTTTTCCTAGTAGGACTAGGAAAGCGGAGTCCTACTCCTACTAGGAGGAGGACTCCCCCTCTCTCCTTGGCGTGCCTAGGGCAGCCGGCCTCCCCCTTGCTCCTTTATATACGGGGCAGGGGTGCACCTCTATACACACTTGATATACGATATTTTAGCCGTGTGCGGTGCCCCCCTCCACCATATTACACCTCGATAATACCGTTGCGGAGCTTAGGCGAAGCCCTGCGTTGGTGGAACATGATCATCGTCACCACGCCGTCGTGCTGACGAAACTCTCCCTCAACACTCGGCTGGATCGGAGTTCGAGGGACATCATCGAGCTGAACGTGTGTAGAACTTGGAGGTACCGTACGTTCGGTACTTGATCGGTCGGATCGTGAAGACATACGACTACATCAACCGCGTTGTGATAACGCTTCCGCTGTCGGTCTACGAGGGTACGTGGACAACACTCTCCCCTCTCGTTGCTATGCATCACCATGATCTTGCGTGTGCATAGGAATTTTTTTGAAATTACTACGTTCCCCAACAGTGGCATCCGAGCCTGGTTTTATGCGTTGATGCTATGCACGAGTAGAACGGAAGTGAGTTGTGGGCGATATAAGTCATACTGCTTACCAGCATGTCATACTTTGGTTCAGCGGTATTGTGAGATGAAGCGGCCCAGACCGACATTACGCGTACGCTTACGCGAGACTGGTTTCACCGTTCGGAGCACTCGTTGCTTAAAGGTGACTGGCGGGTGTCTGTCTCTCTCACTTTAGTTGAACCGAGTGTGGCTACGCCTGGTCCTTGCGAAGGTTAAAACAGCACCAACTTGACAAACTATCGTTGTGGTTTTGATGCGTAGGTAAGAACGGTTCTTGCTAAGCCCGTAGCAGCCACGTAAAACTTGCAACAACAAAGTAGAGGACGTCTAACTTGTTTTTGCAGGGCATGTTGTGATGTGATATGGTCTAGACATGATGTGATATAATTTGTTGTATGAGATGATCATGTTTTGTAACCGAGTTATCGGCAACTGGCAGGAGCCATATGGTTGTCGCTTTATTGTATGAGATGCAATCACCATGTAATAGTTTTACTTTATCACTAAGCAGTAGCGACAGTCGTAAAAGCAATTAGTTGGCGAGACGACAACGATACTACGATGGAGATCAAGGTGTCGCGCCGGTGACGATGGTGATCATGATGGTGCTTCGGAGATGGAGATCACAAGCACGATGCTTTTGAGATGGAGATCACAAGCACAAGATGATGATGGCCATATCATATCACTTATATTGATTGCATGTGATGTTAATCCTTTATGCATCTTATCTTGCTTTGATTGACGATAGCATTATAAGATGATCTCTCACTAAAATTTCAAGATAAAAGTGTTCTCCTGAGTATGCACCGTTGTGAAAGTTCTTCGTGCTGAGACACCACGTGATGATCGGGTGTGATAGGCTCTACGTTCAAATACAACGGGTGCAAAACAGTTGCACACGCGGAATACTCAGGTTAAACTTGACGAGCCTAGCATATGCAGATATGGCCTCGGAACATAGAGACCGAAAGGTCGAGCGTGAATCATATAGTAGATATGATCAACATAGTGATGTTCACCATTGAAACTACTCCATCTCACGTGATGATCAGACATGGTTTAGTTGATTTGGATCACGTAATCACTTAGATGATTAGAGGGATATCTATCTAAGTGGGAGTTCTTAAGTAATATGATTAATTGAACTTAAATTTATCATGAACTTAGTACCTGATAGTATCTTGCTTGTCTATGTTAATTGTAGATAAATGGCCCGTGCTGTTGTTCCGTTGAATTTTAATGCGTTCCTTGAGAAAGCTAAGTTGAAAGATGATGGTAGCAATTACACGGACTGGGTCCGTAACTTGAGGATTATCCTCATTGCTGCACAGAAGAATTACGTCCTGGAAGCACCGCTAGGTGCCAGGCCTCCTGCAAGAGCTATGCCAGAAGTTATGAACGTCTGGCAGAGCAAAGCTGATGACTACTCAATAGTTCAGTGTGCCATGCTTTACGGCTTAGAACCGGGTCTTCAATGACGTTTTGAACGTCATGGAGCATATGAGATGTTCCAGGAGTTGAATTTAATATTTCAAGCAAATGCCCGGATTGAGAGATACGAAGTCTCCAATAAGTTCTATAGCTGCAAGATGGAAGAGAATAGTTCTGTCAGTGAGCATATACTCAGAATGTCTGGGTATAATAATCACTTGATTCAACTGGGAGTTCAAGTTCCGGATGATTGCGTCATTGACAGAATTCTTCAATCACTGCCACCAAGCTACAAGAGCTTCGTGATGAACTATAACATGCAAGGGATGGATAAGACAATTCCCGAGCTCATCGCAATGCTAAAGGCAGCGGAGGTAGAAATCAAAAAGGAGCATCAAGTGTTGATGGTCAGTAAAACCACTAGTTTCAAGAAAAAGGGCAAAGGGAAGAAGAAAGGGAACTTCATGAAGAACAGCAAGCAAGTTGCTGTTCAGGAGAAGAAATCCAAGTCTGGACCTAAGCCTCAAACTGAGTGCTTCTACTATAAGCAGACTGGTCACTGGAAGCGGAACTGCCCCAAGTATTTGGCGGATAAGAAGGATGGCAAGGTTAACAAAGGTATATGTGATATACATGTTATTGATGTGCACCTTACTAATACTCGCAGTAGCACCTGGGTATTTGATACTGGTTCTGTTGCTAATATTTGCAACTCGAAATAGGGGCTACGGATTAAGCGAAGATTGGCTAAGGATGAGGTGACGATGCGCGTGGGAAATGGTTCCAAAGTCGATGTGATCGCCGTCGGCACGCTACCTCTACATCTACCTTCGGGATTAGTTTTAGACCTAAATAATTGTTATTTGGTGCCAGCGTTGAGCATGAACATTATATTTGGATCTTGTTTAATGCGAGACGGTTATTCATTTACATCGGAGAATAATGGTTGTTCTATTTATATGAATAATATCTTTTATGGTCATGCACCCTTGAAGAGTGGTCTATTTTTAATGAATCTCGATAGTAGTGATACATATATTCATAATGTCGAAGCCAAAAGATGCAGAGTTGTAATGACAGTGCAACTTATTTGTGGCACTGCCGTTTGGGTCATATCGGTGTAAAGCGCATGAAGAAACTACATACTGATGGAATTTTGGAATCACTTGATTTTGAATCACTTGGTACTTGCGAACCGTGCCTTATGGGCAAGATGACAAAAACACCATTCTCCGGAACTATGGAGAGAGCAATAGATTTGTTGGAAATCATACATACAGATGTATGTGGTCCGATGAATATTGAGACTCGTGGCGGATATCGTTATTTTCTCACCTTCACAGATGATTTGAGCAGATATGGGTATATCTACTTAATGAAAGATAAGTCTGAAACATTTGAAAAGTTCAAAGAATTTTATAGTGAAGTTGAAAATCATCGTAACAAGAAAATAAAATTCCTACGATCTGATCGTGGAGGAGAATATTTGAGTTACGAGTTTGGCCTACATTTGAAACAATGCGGAATAGTTTCGCAACTCACGCCACCCGGAACACCACAGCGTAATGGTGTGTCCGAACGTCGTAATCGTACTTTATTAGATATGGTGCGATCTATGATGTCTCTTATTGATTTACCGCTATCGTTTTGGGGTTATGCTTTAGAGACGGCTGCATTCACTCTAAATAGGACACCATCGAAATCCGTTGAGACGACGCCTTTTGAACTATGGTTTGCCAAGAAACCAAAGTTGTCGTATCTTAAAGTTTGGGGTTGCGATGCTTATGTGAAGAAACTTCAACCTGATAAGCTCGAACCTAAATCGGAGAAATGTGTCTTCATAGGATACCCAAAGGAGACTGTTGGGTACACCTTCTATCACAGATCCGAAGGAAAGATATTCGTTGCTAAGAATGGATCCTTTCTAGAGAAGGAGTTTCTCTCGAAAGATGTGAGTGGGAGGAAAGTAGAACTTGATGAGGTAACTGTACCTGCTCCCTTATTGGAAAGTAGATCATCACAAAAATCAGTTTCTGCAACACCTACACCAATTAGTGAGGAAGTTAATGATAATGATCATGAAACTTCAGATCAAGTTATTACCGAACCTCGTAGGTCAACTAGATCAAGATCCGCACCAGAGTGGTACAACAATCCTATTCTGGAGGTCATGTTACTAGACCATGATGAACCTACGAACTATGAAGAAGCGATGGTGAGCCCATATTCCGCAAAATGGCTTGAAGCCATGAAATCCGAGATGGGATCCATGTATGAGAACAAAGTATGGACTTTGGTTGACTTGCCCGATGGTCGGCAAGCCATTGAAAATAAATGGATCTTCAAGAAGAAGACTGACGCTGATGGTAATGTTACTGTCTATAAAGCTCGACTTGTTGCGAAAGGTTTTTGACAAGTTCAAGGGATTGACTACGATGAGACCTTCTCACCCGTAGCGATGCTTAAGTCTGTCCGAATAATGTTAGCAATTGCCACATTTTATGATTATGAAATTTGGCAAATGGATGTCAAAACTGCATTCCTGAATGGATTTCTGGAAGAAGAGTTGTATATGATGCAACCGGAAGGTTTTGTCGATCCAAAGGGAGCTAACAAAGTGTGCAAGCTCCAGCGATCCATTTATGGACTGGTGCAAGCCTCTCGGAGTTGGAATAAATGCTTTGATAGTGTGATCAAAGCATTTGGTTTTATACAGACTTTTGGAGAAGCCTGTATTTACAAGAAAGTGAGTGGGAGATCGATAGCATTTCTGATATTATATGTGGATGACATATTACTGATTGGAAATGATATATAATTTCTGGATAGCATAAAGGGATACTTGAATATGAGTTTTTCAATGAAAGACATCGGTGAAGCTGCATATATATTAGGCATTAAGATCTATAGAGATAGATCAAGACGCTTAATTGGACTTTCACAAAGCACATACCTTGACAAAGTTTTGAAGAAGTTCAAAATGGATCAAGCAAAGAAAGGGTTCTTGCCTGTACTACAAGGTGTGAGATTGAGTAAGACTCAATGCCCGACCACTGCAGAAGATAGAGAGAAGATGAAAGATGTTCCCTATGCTTCAGCCATAGGCTCTATCATGTATGCAATGCTGTGTACCAGACCTGATGTGTCCCTTGCTATAAGTTTAGCAGGGAGGTACCAAAGTAATCCAGGAGGGGATCACTGGACAGCGGTCAAGAACATCCTGAAATACCTGAAAAGGACGAAGGATATGTTTCTCGTTTATGGAGGTGACAAAGAGCTCATCGTAAGGGGTTACGTTGATGCAAGCTTTGTCACTGATCCGGACGATTCGAAATCGCAAACCGGATACGTATTTACATTGAACGGTGGAGCTGTCAGTTGGTGCAGTTCTAAGCAAAGTGTCGTGGCGGGATCTACGTGTGAAGCGGAATACATAGCTGCTTCGGAAGCAGCAAATGAACGAGTATGGATGAAGGAGTTCATATCCGATCTAGGTGTCATACCTAGTACATCGGGACCAATGAAAATCTTTTGTGACAATACTGGTGCAATTGCCTTAGCAAAGGAATCCAGATTTCATAAGAGAACCAAGCACATCAGAAGATGCTTCAATTCCATCCGGGATTTAGTCCAGGTGAGAGACTTAGAAATTTGCAAGATACATACGGATCTGAATGTTGCAGACCCGTTGACTAAGCCTCTTCCACGAGCAAAACATGATCAGCACCAAGACTCCATGGGTGTAACAATCATTACTATGTAATCTAGTGCAAGTGGGAGACTGAAGGAAATATGCCCTAGAGGCAATAATAAAGTATTATATATTTCCTTATATCATGATAAATGTTTATTATTCATGCTAGAATTGTATTAACCGGAAACATAATACATGTGTGAATACATAGACAAACAGAGTGTCACTAGTATGCCTCTACTTGACTAGCTCGTTAATCAAAGATGGTTATGTTTCCTAGCCATAGACATGAGTTGTCATTTGATTAACGGGATCACCTCATTAGGAGAATGACATGATTGACATGACCCATTATGTTAGCTTAGCACCCGATCGTTTAGTATGTTGCTATTGCTTTCTTCATGACTTATACATGTTCCTATGACTATGAGATTATGCAACTCCCGTTTACCGGAGGAACACTTTGTGTGCTACCAAACGTCACAACGTAAATGGGTGATTATAAAGGTGCTCTACAGGTGTCTCCAAAGGTACTTGTTGGGTTGGCCTATTTCGAGATTAGGATTTGTCACTCCGATTGTCGGAGAGGTATCTCTGGGCCCACTCGGTAATGCACATCACTATAAGCCTTGCAAGCATTGTGACTAATGAGTTAGTTGCGGGATGATGTATTACGGAACGAGTAAAGAGACTTGCCGGTAATGAGATTGAACTAGGTATCGAGATAACGACGATCGAATCTCGGGCAAGTAACATACCGATGACAAAGGGAACAACGTATGTTGTTATGCGGTCTGACCGATAAAGATCTTCGTAGAATATGTGGGAGCCAATATGGGCATCCAGGTCCCGCTATTGGTTATTGACCGGAGAGGTGTCTCGGTCATGTCTACATAGTTCTCGAACCCAAAGGGTCCGCACGCTTAAAGTTACGATGACAGTTATATTATGAGTTTATATGTTTTGTTGTACCGAAGGTTGTTCGGAGTCCCGGATGTGATCACGGACATGACGAGGAGTCTCGAAATGGTCGAGACATAAAGATTGATATATTGGACAACTATATTCGGACACCGGAAGTGTTCCGGAGAAGTTTCGGATTAAACCGGAGTGCCGGAGGGTTACCGGAACCCCCCGGGGAAGTATTGGGCCTTAGTGGGCCTTGAGGGGAGAGAGAGGGCAGCAGCCAGGAGGTGGCGCGCCCCCTCCCAGGAGGAGTCCTAGTTGGACTAGGAGAGGGGGGCGCAGCCCCCTTTCCCTCTCCCTCCCCCTCTCTTTCCTTCCCCCTTCTTTTCCTAGTAGGACTAGGAAAGGGGAGTCCTACTCCTACTAGGAGGAGGACTCCCCCTCTCTCCTTGGCGCGCCTAGGGCAGCCGGCCTCCCCCTTGCTCCTTTATATACGGGGGCAGGGGGCACCTCTATACACACTTGATATACGATATTTTAGCCGTGTGCGGTGCCCCCCTCCACCATATTACACCTCGATAATACCGTTGCGGAGCTTAGGCGAAGCCCCGCGTCGGTGGAACATCATCATCGTCACAGCGCTGTCGTGCTGACGAAACTCTCCCTCAACACTCGGCTGGATCGGAGTTCGAGGGACGTCATCGAGCTGAACGTGTGTAGAACTTGGAGGTGCCGTACGTTCGGTACTTGATCGGTCGGATCGTGAAGACGTACGACTACATCAACCGCGTTGTGATAACGCTTCCGCTGTCGGTCTACGAGGGTACGTGGACAACACTCTCCCCTCCCGTTGCTATGCATCACCATGATCTTGCGTTTGCGTAGGAATTTTTATGAAATTACTACGTTCCCCAACAATTGGCAGCAGGCGACGGAGAACGACGGGGTGGCCCGCCAACAGGAGCTGTCTGAGCGACGCGGGCGGCGAGGGCGGCCTGGCGCTCAGCGCGAGCTCGGTGAGCGTCCGCCATGGAGACGACGAAGCGAAGGGACGCGGATCAACGGAAAGAAAGCTTCGGCGCTCCCCTACCTGGCGCGCCATATATCAGATTTCGGGTTCCGGCAAAACCCTTGAGGTTCGAACACTGGGGTGCGCATGAAGATTTCCCCCTACATAATCACGCCCTTAGCCTCACCGCGATCTCAAAGCTTAGCTCGACGAACTCGTAACACAAGAGACACGAGATTTATACTGGTTCAGTGTAACACCCCGCATGTAACTTGCCATATTTGTAACTCCGACTCTTGGCATTTCCGGCTATGTGATATGTTTTTCCCTTCGTTGTCGGGTTTTGTCTTTCGTTTTGTATTTTGTCATGTCATGCATTTTCATATCATGTCATCATGTGCATTGCATTTGCATACGTGTTCGTCTCATGCATCCGAGCATTTTCCCCGTTGTCCGTTTTCCAATCCGACGCTCCTATCTCCTCCGGTGCACCCCTCTTGTTTTCTTTCGTGTGCGTGTGTCAAACTTTCTCGGAATGGACCGAGGCTTGTCAAGTGGTCTTAATATACCACCCGGAGACTACCGGTCAAGTTTCGTTCCATTCGAAGGTCGTTTGGTACTCCAACGGTTAACCGGGCATCCCCAAAGTCCATTTGAGTGTCCAGCAAAAAACCCCTCCAAAACCAGCCCAAAACCCACCAAAATCTCTTCCATGCTCTAGGTCGTTCGATCACGATCGTGTGGACGAAAACCTCACCTCATTTGGAGCCTCCTAGCTCCCTCTACCTATAAATAAGTGGGCATCCCGAAAAACGGAATCGCAGTCTAACCCTAGCAAAAATCCCTCGCGCCGCCGGACAACGTCCGCCCGCGCCGGACACGTCCGCCCGCGCCGGCGGACGAATCGCGCGTCGC
>NC_057805.1:282949485-282959164 GCF_018294505.1 Triticum aestivum
GCCCGTGCCCGCCACCGGCCTCCTCCCCTCGCCGCGCCGGGCCCGCCGGCCCCTGCCTCGCCTCCGTCGGCCTCGAGCTCGAGCTCGAGCGCGCGATCCCGATCCAGAGCTACAGTACGCGTTGACTTCGTCCCTCCCGTTTTTTTCTTCCAAGTCTCAAATATTTCCAAGCAAGTGCTCCTGTTCCTGATGCGATAACTCTGTGTATGTAGCTCCGATTCGCGCGTATAATATGTCAAAATGTTCGCCTCCTTACGCTCTTCATTTTGTTCAATTACACCATGTTCATTAGAGGTCATCTTGATGCCCAAATCTTCGTTGGAAGAGGGCTAGTTGCTGTTATTCTCTGGTTCTTATCAGAACTTGGAGATTTGTCATATTTGTATCATTTATTCTGCGCATCTTTTGAGCATGAGCTCTACATGTGTTTTGAAGTATGCCATGCCATCTTTCCAGTGGTGTAGTCCAATGTATTTTTGTGATCTCTGTGGTGACTAGCACAAGCATGCAAAGTAGGTTCCGTAATATTTCTGTTTTCAGGGACTTGGTGATTTCTCTAAGTCTTTATCTGCTGTAATTTTGTTGCCATGTAAACTTGATGCTACAGAGAGATCCATGCATATTTTGGAGATATTCAGTAAGGATGTTTTGTAGATATAGTTGTATCTGATCCGTTCCTGCAATTGTTTGCAATTATGGAGTGCCGTAGCATGACTAATCTTGCTCTACTTTTGCTATAAAATATTTCTGGCAGATTCTTAACATGATATGCATTTTTGCCAAGCTTATTGTAGTTGATCCATACATGCTATGCAATTGTTCTTGCCATGGATAGCTTCATAAAGATGCCATCTTAGTGTAGGTATGCTTGGTTTGTCACGCATTGCTCTGTAGTGAGTGCATAAAGCTCACAAAGAGGCCTACATATTAACATTTCTGCCATGCTCTGTTTTCTGCCAAGTCTGAAACCTGATAACGAAACTTGCTATGTTTAAATGCTTGTCATCATATCTTCTGGTCCTTTTTGGCTTATGATAATTAAGGGTCTTTTGTCATGTGCATTTAGTAGAACACTACCATGCCTTGTTTTGCATTATTAAGATCCTGTAGCATGTTGATTTCGTGCTCTAAACATTGCTACCTGATGCTGATTTCTGCCATGTCCAGTTTTTCACCAAGTCTGTGAACCTGTAATCTTTTGCACTTTTGCCATGCTTGTTTGAGCTTGATATGTTGTGAACTAGCCGTAGCTCAGTGTTCATCGTTTGTCAAGCATCTCCTGTAGATTACTGCCATCTGCTTTGTTGCTATGTTGGGGTGCTGTAGCATTGTTACTTGTTGCATTTTAAGTGCTATCTTGCTGTTTATCGCAGATTAGTGTCATTCTTGTTTTGCTTGCCATTTGCAAACCGTGCATCCGATTCCGGTGATCTTTATATCGATTTCGACCGAAATCATCTCATCTTTCCAGTGGCATGCTTGGTTTGCCAAGTTACTGCCATGTTCATCATTTTCCTTCCGGAGCACGCATACGCATCGCATATCATATCTTGCATATCATACATGTTTTGCATCATGTTGCTTGTGCATTCCTCGTTGTTGATTGTGGTTCCGTTTGTTTGTGTTCTTGTCTTGGGTAGAGCCGGGAGACGAGTTCGTGAACGAGGAACCTGTCGAGTACGCTTACGAGGATCAAGCCTTCGACAACTCTGAGAATCTTGCAAGCAAGATGACCACCCCTCGAAATCATTTCTATCTTTGCTTTGCTAGTTGTTCGTTCTATTGCCATGCTCCGCTACCTATCACTTGCTATATTCATGTCTCACATTTTAGCCATGTCAGCCCTAACCATCCTTTCCTAGCAAACCGTTGTTTGGCTATGTTACCGCTTTTGGCTCAGCCCCTCTTATAGCGTTGCTAGTTGCAGGTGAAGTTGAAGTTTGTTCCATGTCGGAACATGGATATGTTGGGATATCACAATATCTCTTATTTAATTAATGCATCTATATATTTTGGTAAAGGGTGGAAGGCTCGGCCTTATGCCTGGTGTTTTGTTCCACTCTTGCCGCCCTAGTTACTGTTATACCGGGATTATGTTCCATGAGTTTGCGTTCCTTACGCGGTCGGGTGATTTATGGGACCCCCTTGACAGTTCGCCTTGAATAAAACTCCTCCAGCAAGGCCCAACCTTGGTTTTACCATTTGCGACCTATACCTTTTTCCCCCGGGTTTTCTAGAGCCCGAGGGTCATCTTTATTTTAAACCCCCGGGCCAGTGCTCCGCTTAGTATTGGTCCAAACTGTCAGTCGCCGGTGGCCACCAGGGGCAACTCTGGTCTGGCCTATCGGAAGCTTGGACAATCCGGTGTGCCCTGAGAACGAGATATGTGCAGCTCCTATCGGGATTTGTCGGCACATTCGGGCGGCTTTGCTGGTCTTGTTTTACCATTGTCGAGATGTCTTGTAAACCGGGATTCCGAGACTGATCGGGTCTTTCCGGGAGAAGGTTTATCCTTCGTTGACCGTGAGAGCTTATGATGGGCTAAGTTGGGACACCCTTGCAGGGTATTATCTTTCGAAAGCCGTGCCCGCGGTTATGAGGCAGATGGGAATTTGTTAATGTCCGGTTGTAGATAACTTGTCACTTGACCCAATTAAAATACACCAAGTGCGTGTGTAACCGTGATGGTCTCTTCTCGGCGGAGTTCGGGAAGTGAACACGATCTGTGTTATGTATGACGTAAGTAGGTGTTCAGGATCACTTCTTGGTCATTGCTAGATGACGTCCGTTTCGTTGCTTCTCTTCTCGCTCTCATTTGCGCAAGTTAGCCACCATATATGCTTTTGCCGCTGCAGCTCCACCTCTTTGCACCCTCCTTTCCTACCAGCTTAAATAGTCTTGATCTCGCGGGTGTGAGATTGCTGAGTCCCCGTGACTCACAGATTCTACCAAAACAGTTGCAGGTGTCGACGATGCCAGTGCAGATGATGGCGTCGATCTCAAGTGGGAGTTCGACGAGGAACGTGGTCGTTACTATGTGTCTTTTCCTGATGATCAGTAGTGGAGCCCAGTTGGGACGATCGGGGATCTAGCATTTGGGGTTGTCTTATTTTCATCTGGATTTTGACCGTAGTCGGTCTATATGATTGTATTTTTGGATGATGTATGATGACATTTATGTATTGTGTGAAGTGGCGATTGTAAGCCAACTCTTTATCCCATTCTTGTTCATTACATGGGATTGTGTGAAGATGACCCTTCTTGCGACAAAACCACTATGCGGTTATGCCTCTAAGTCGTGCCTCGACACGTGGGAGATATAGCCGCATCGTGGGCGTTACAAGTTGGTAATCAGAGCCATCCCCGACTTAGGAGCCCCCTCCTTGATCGAATCGCTGGCGTTGTTGAGTCTAGAATAAAAATGATTTGATTCTTAGGATTATATATATCGGAGAGTACGATTCTTTTTACTCCTCAGTCCCTTCGTCGCTCTGGTGAGGTCTCCTGATGTAGAAGTTTTGACTATTCTCTCCTCAAATTTCACAAAAAAAAATTTTAGGATCATGCGGGTATCTTGGAATCGTTCCGATCGATTTGTGACGAGAACATTGTTCTTGGTGCCTCCTGTCATTTAGGGGATGTGGCAGTGTCCCGGGGAGTTGAGCTCCGAGGTGTTGTCGTCACAATTTTATCGTTGCAGTTCTGGAATACCTGAGTTTCGCCAACATCGAAATCCCTTTTATGCAGTTGTTGGTGAGATCACCTCGACGCCACCCAGTACTGGGGCGGGAGTTCGGGAGTATTGCCATAACTTGTATAACGGATGTTTTTCGAAGGTTGAGGTAAACGATTTCCGAAGGTTTCTTGGTTATGTGTTGACGGATGGATATAGCTGGATCTAGGGATTGTTAGTTTGGGTGATATATTTTGTGTCCCCTGTATCCCCTACACCAGATTGCATAACCAGAAAGTTTCAGGAGTTTATAAGTGGGAATTCAAGTAGCCTTAGGATATCTTTCCGACAGACGCATGATATGACATTGGGGTTCGACGTCTAGTGGTCCGCCTTTCCACGGTTGATTTTACAGTGGTCTCGTTGTGTCTTAAAGAGTCCATGGCTTTGCCGACTCGGGGACGCTTCGTATGTCATGTGCACAGCCTTGTACATGATGGTGTTGTACGATTGAGCCCGTGTGGGTCCCACCGCGAAAACTTCGGACGAAATATCTATCATATGTTTGTTCCGGCTTATTCCGCAAGCCAATACTTGTTTTATTTTGTATTGTGGCATTCGAGTTGCTTCGAATTCATATGTTCACTCCATATCTTTTTCAAGTGGCTTCTCAACTTATGGAAGGGTGATGATTTACTACGGAATTCATTCGTTCATCTTCGTTCGAATGTTTATTGTCAAGACTATATGTTGCAATTTCTATCCGTTGATTCTACTTATCTATTTGTCTATCAAGATGCTAACGGATGTCACCCTCTTCAGGATGGCTCCGCCAACGCGTCAGAATCCGGATCGCGCTGAAGGGAGTCAAGCGAACCCTCCGCCACCACCTCCACCTCCGGAGGCATGGCAGGCAATCATGGCAGCCACCAAAGCCAATGCTCAGATGATTCTGCAACTCTTGCAAGAACGTAGTCAAGGGCAAGGCAATCAAGGCAATCAAGGTCAAGGCAACAATCAGTTTCACTTTGCCACTCTCAACCAGTTTCTTGCAAATCAGCCCAAGTCTTTCAGCTACTGTGCCGAGGCCATGGATGCCGATGATTGGCTCGTGGACATCAACAAGCATTTTGAATGTAGCAATGTCAGGCCTGAGGACTTTGTTAAGTTCGCTTCTTTCCAGCTTAAGGACCAAGCTGCTGATTGGTATCAACAATACAAAGATTCCAGAGGAGGTCGTGTGATCACTTGGACTGACTTTTGTCGGGACTTCAAAGCGCACCACATTCCACAAAGTGTTGTCGAGAGCAAGCGTGAGGAGTTCCGCAATCTCAAGCAAGGAAACATGTCTGTGTATCAATACAACATTCAGTTTCAGAAACTTGCTCGCTTCGCTAAACAAGACGTTCCTGATGAGAAGAGCATGATCTATCACTTCAGAGGTGGCCTTAAAGAGGATCTGCAGTTAGCTCTCGTTCTTGTTGAGCCTACTCAGTTTGATCAATTCTACAATATGGCACTGAAGCAAGAGGCTGCTCAGCTCAAGTGTGAGGCTTCTAAGAAGAGAGTCAGAGACGCAGTTCAGTCTTCTTCTTCCTCACTTGTGACAGCTAAGCAACAGAAGTTCTGGTTGCCTCCTCCTCCTCCGTTTCGTCAGCCTTATCAGCAAAAGAACAAAGGTGTCCATGGTTCTTCAAACTCTTCCAACTCTGGCTATCAGAACAAGTCTCAGAATCAAGCTCCAAAGTCCAATGCTCCTTATCACCGTCCACTCTGAGAGGTGACTTGCAACAAATGTCAGCAGAAAGGTCACTATGCTAACAAGTGCTTCAACCAGAGGCGTCTTCCTCCTCCTCCTCCTGTCAGATCTTCCAGCAATGCAGTGGTCAAGCATAATCCAAAGTTTGCAAAGGTGAACATGATGAATGCAGCTCAAGCGGAGGAATCTACTGATGTGATAATGGGTAATCTTCATGTTAATGATATTCCTGCAAAAGTTCTTTTTGATACTGGTGCATCGCTTTCTTTCATATCAAGACCTTTTGCATCCAAGCATGAATTGCATTTCCAAGGATTGCCTAGGCCGTTAGCAGTTGTCTCTCCGGGCAAATGCATGAATGCAAGTTCCATGGTTCCGAATGTTACCATCAAGATGGGCGACTATAAATTTCTGTCTTCTCCAATTGTTCTTGGTGACTCGGATATTGATCTTATTCTCGGGATGGACTGGCTTTCTAAGCACAAGGCTCAACTTGATTGTGCTGCCAGGGAAATTCAATTGACACACTCGTCTGAGGATGTGATTATTTTTGCCGATCGTGATGAAACCATTCGGTTTTTCTCTCTCAATGAGAAGGGCGAATTGGATGCCATCTCTCAAATTCCAGTCGTTTGCGAGTATCAAGATGTCTTTCCAGAAGAGCTTCCGGGTATGCCTCCGCACCGGCCAGTTGAGTTCGTTATCGAACTAGAGCCTGGTACTGTACCCGTTTGCAAGCGTCCATACAAGCTTGGACCAAACGAGCTGAAGGAATTGAAGAAGCAGCTCGATGAACAAGAGCGTCTGGGTTTGATCAGACCGAGTTCTTCTCCATGGGGTTGTGGTGTTCTTTTTGTCAAGAAGAAGGATGGCACGGACTGACTTTGTGTCGACTACCGTCCATTGAACAAGAAGACAATCAAGAACAAGTATCCACTTCCCAACATCAATGAGCTATTTGAGAAACTCAAAGGCGCTAAAGTATTCTCGAAGCTTGACCTTCGTATGGGTTATCATCAGATTCGTATTCGTGAAGAAGATATTCCCAAGACAGCATTCAGAACAAGCTTTGGTTCTTATGAATATACTGTCGTGTCTTTCGGCCTTGTCAATGCTCCTCCAGTGTTCTCTCGGATGATGAATTTCATCTTCAACCCCTATACCAATGAATTCGTTTTGGTGTATCTCGATGATATCTTGGTCTTCTCCAAGAATAAGCAAGATCATGCCAAACATTTGCGATTGGTGCTCGACAAGCTCAGAGAGTATCAATTCTATGCGAAGTTCTCCAAATGTGAGTTTTGGCTTGATGAAGTTCTTTTCCTTGGTGACATCATCTCTGCCAAGGGCATCGCTGTTAACCCCGAGAAGGTGTCCGCAGTTCTGGATTGGGAACCTCCTCAAAATGTCAAGCAGCTTCGAAGTTTTCTGGGTCTTGCAAGCTATTGCCGAAGATTCGTTGAGAATTTTTCCAAGATTGCAAAACCTCTTTCCAACCTCCTACAGAAGCATGTGAAGTATGTCTGGTCTCCTGAGTGTGACATTGCTTTCAACACTCTCAAAGAGAAACTAGTCACAGCTCCTGTCTTGACTCCTCCTGATGAATCCAAGCCGTATGAAGTTTTCTGTGATGCTTCTCTCCAAGGTCTCGGTGCTGTGTTAATGCAAGAGAAGAAAGTTGTGGCCTATACCTCTCGGCAGTTGAAGCCCAACGAGAAGAACTACCCCACTCACGATCTTGAGTTGGCGGCAGTTGTCCATGCGTTGATTACGTGGAGACATCTCTTGTTGGGAAGACAAGTGGACATTTTCACTGATCACAAGAGTCTCAAGTATATCTTCACTCAGCCCAACCTCAACCTCAGGCAGACTCGATGGGTCGAAATGATTCAAGAGTACAATCCGAGTATCGAATATACTCCAGGCAAAGCAAATGTCATTGCAGATGCTTTAAGCAGGAAAGCTTATTGCAACAGCTTAATCCTCAAGCCTTTCCAACCGGAGCTTTGTGAAGCTTTCCGCAAGCTGAATCTCCAAGTTGTTCCTCAAGGCGTTCTTGCCAACCTCATAGTATCTCCTACTTTGGAAGATCAAATTCGTGAGGCACAACTCCTTGATGCCATGGTGAAGAAGGTGAAACGTGGTATCGACAAGGGTCTCTCCAAATACAAGTGCTATCGCATTGATGACAGAGACACTTTGTTCTTCGAGGACCGGATTGTGGTTCCTAAAGGTGATCTAAGGAAAGTCATAATGAACGAGACGCACAATTCTCTCCTTTCCATTCATCCTGGAAGTACGAAGATGTATCATGACCTCAAGCAGTCGTATTGGTGGACTCGAATGAAGCGAGAAATTGCTCAATTCGTGAATGAATGTGATGTCTGCCGAAGAGTGAAAGCAGAACACCAACGACCAGCTGGTCTCCTCCAACCTCTTGCTATCCCAGAATGGAAGTTTGATCACATCGAAATGGACTTCGTGACTGGATTTCCAAAGTCCAAGCACGGAAATGATGCTATCTTCGTTGCCATTGACAAGCTCTCTAAAGTGGCTCATTTCATTCCAATCAAAGAATCCATCACAGCAGCTTAGCTGGCAGAGCTATACACCTCCAGAATTGTCTCTTTGCACGGCATTCCACAATTGATTTCTTCAGATCGTGGAAGCATCTTCACCTCTAAGTTCTGGGACTCCTTCCAGAAGGCCATGGGCACAAACATTCGCTTCAGCACAGCTTTCCACCCTCAAACTAGTGGCCAAGTCGAGCGAGTCAATCAAATTCTTGAAGATATGCTCAGGGCTTGTGTCATTTCCTTTGGCATGAAATGGGAAGATTGTCTCCCTTATGCTGAATTCTCCTACAACAACAGCTTCCAAGCGAGTTCGGGCAAGGCCCCATTCGAGATTCTCTATGGCAGAAAGTGCCGTACTCCTCTCAATTGGTCAGAGACTGGTGAACGCCAACTTCTTGGCAATGACTTAATCACTGAAGCTGAAGAAATGTGTAAAGTCATCCGTGATAATCTCAAAGCCGCGCAATCGCGTCAGAAGAGCTACTATGATAGTAAGCATCGTGATTTGGCTTTTGAGATCGGAGACCATGTCTACCTCCGCGTCTCTCCAATGAAAGGCACTCGTCGCTTCGGTATCAAAGGGAAGCTTGCCCCTAGATACGTGGGTCCTTTCAAGATCATTGGCAAAAGAGGCGACCTCGCCTATCAACTTGAGCTTCCTTCCAACTTCGCGAACGTGCACGATGTGTTCCACGTGTCACAGCTCCGCAAGTGCTTCAAGACGCCTTAGCGCACTATCGACTTCGAAGAGATTGACCTCCAAGAAGATTTGTCTTATCATGAGCACCCAGTTGCTATTCTTGAAGAAACTGAGCGCAAGACTCGCAACAAGTCTATCAAATTCCTGAAAGTGAAGTGGTCGAACCATTCTGACCGGGAAGCCACCTGGGAACGCGAGGACCATCTCCGTTCCGAATATCCGGAGTTCTTTCAGTCCTAGATCTCGGGACGAGATCCTCTCGTAGTGGTGGAGTGTTGTAACACCCCGCATGTAACTTGCCATATTTGTAACTCCGACTCTTGCCATTTCTGGCTATGTGATATGTTTTTCCCTCCGTTGTCGGGTTTTGTCTTTCGTTTTGTATTTTTTCATGTCATGCATTTTCATATCATGTCATCATGTGCAATGCATTTGCATACGTGTTCGTCTCATGCATCCGAGCATTTTCCCCGTTGTCCGTTTTCCAATCCGGCGCTCCTATCTCCTCCGGTGCACCCCTCTTGTTTTCTTTCGTGTGCGTGTGTCAAACTTTCTCGGAATGGACCGAGGCTTGTCAAGTGGTCTTAATATACCACCCGGAGACTACCGGTCAAGTTTCGTTCCATTCGGAGGTCGTTTGGTACTCCAACGGTTAACCGGGCATCCGCAAAGTCTATTTGAGTGTCCAGCAAAAACCCCCTCCAAAACCAGGCCAAAACCCACCGAACTCTCTTCCATGCTCTAGGTCGTTCGATCACGATCGTGTGGGCGAAAACCGCACCTCATTTGGAGCCTCCTAGCTCCCTCTACCTATAAATAAGTGCGCATCCCGAAAAACGGAATCGCAGTCTAACCCTAGCAAAAATCCCTCGCGCCGCCGGACATCGTCCGCCCGCGCCGGCGGACGAATCGCGCGTCGCCACGTCAGCGTCCGCCGCCGCCGTACCCCGCCGGCCCGCGGGCCCGACCCC